>NC_053127.1:11828775-11983775 GCF_010015445.1 Perca fluviatilis | reverse complement strand
GTTTATGGGCGTCCTGGAGAGCCTGAAGGTGTTTGCTCTTTGACTCAGTAAAACCAGGCAGAGATGGTTATAAAATGTTATAATCATAATCCTGATGTATTATACTACATTGTCATATAACAGATGTTATTTCACTGTGATTTTGTCAGTTGCATTTAGGAATTAAAATCATTAAATTAAAATGTTAGACAAATTTTTGAGTTAGCCTTAATAAGACCATCAGCTAAATGCCTTTATTTGAAATGTAAATTGACTTAAGATTAAAGGTGCTATATGCAGCAAATGTAGTAGTTATTAATGGACAAGAAGACTTCAGAAAAAAACCGCTCACTTTAATTTCTTTGGCTTAAAGTAAAGCAATTTTGTTATTTCAGGTTTTCCACAAGTGTGAGTGAATTAATTACACTTTTTTACACTTGATTATTTTTATACAAACTTCATTCGAACCTCGTTACCTTCTCATTAGTTATACAGTAACTGCAGAGAGAAATCAGCAGTAATCACAAGAGTCGTTACAAAAATTTCATGCAGCAGGTTCAGGGTGTGAGAGAGACTTGAAGCCCCCTATAGAGTGTGTGTGTATATAGTCCTTACAAAGCTTTTATTTGTACCAGGGTGATTGATGCATTTTTACACTGCCTGTACATTTCTGAGTGTGTGTTTGGTTGTCTTTGTATAAGTGTGGCACTGTTTGTTTGTCCATTATGGTTTATGACGTATTCAATGCATGCACTCATTAGTTAGAAATAGATAATAGTTTGGCCGTATTTAATCAGCCACCTGATCAAACAGCTGCTGTCTGTCTAACACAAAGGCCTGTAAAGGCTTTTGAGCGCTGATGCCTTTTAGTTTTAGAGGAGACTTCCACGTTGTCAGCGAGAGCAGCCTGGTGAACTGACATGTTAAGAGATATGTGTGTTAGTTACAGTATCATGCTTCCAAATGCAAAAAAAAATATTTCCTTTCCCATATCTATCTATCTATCTATCTATCTATCTATCTATCTATCTATCTATCTATCTATCTATCTATAAAAAGTGGGAGAAGAGAAACTGCATAGCTATAAATCACTGCTGACTAAATGAGTGCGAACTCTCTTAGCTGAAAAAGTAAATCATGTTACATCTATATTTTAGTAATTGTTCTCCTTTAGACAAAGGAAAATGAAAGCATGTACAGATGGGTGGAGGAGTAGGTTTTCACCTGACCTTTCGGCAGCTTTTTTAGGAATATATACCACTGAAGTATGTTTGTTCTGTGTGTGTGTGTGTGTGTGTGTATATGTGTCATATTTCACCAGCCTATTTGCTAGTCCTCAGCGATAATGGTCTAAGAGAGGCGGCTGTGCTTTTGACCCCGACAGTGTAGCTATAGAGCAAAACCAAACACACCTGCAGCTCGAGAGCTATGGCCTTTTATATTGGAGACATTTTTACTCCACCTCTACACACACACATCAAGAGCGGTTAACTCTAGAAACAGGATATTGTCCTGATAGGAGGCTGGAGTTCCTCTGAGCCTCTGATGTGTTGGGTTTAGGTGCTTGTTGGATAAAAGTTTGTTTGTTTGTATGTATGTACCCAATCGCCAAGGCAAATTCCATGTAATTCCACTACTATGGTAATAAACTGCTTTCTGTTTCTGTTCTGTTTAAAAAAAAAAAAAAAAAAAAAAAAAAAGGCTTCCTGGGTTTAATCATGTTGGGTTAGAGGAAATACTCTAAACGTGTTTATAACTCACTTTTAGATTTTTTAGATTTTTTATATATATTTGACTAGTAAGGATGAGATATTTTAGAAATATGCCATTTTAAGAGAGTCACACACAAAAACACACTTTCTGCTATACTTGTTTTTTTGTTCTTTCTATCACCTGACCCTCCCCGTGTGCTCTTTGGACCCCCTTGTTCTGCTAATGGCTGTCACTGAGTGATTGATGTTCGACAGCAGAAGCTATCTAATCAGCACTAACGAGGCCCATACTGGTAATGAGCACTTGATGGCCCAAACCACCAAAGACATTCCCTCGACACTGGCTAATAAAAGAGTTTCCTCTGGGATTTTCAGCCAAGGACGCAGTGTAGAAATTACATTTGGTGGCATTAAACATCCATGGGATAATATCTGACAAAAAAAAACCTAAAATCAACATTCTTCTTTAAAAGGATGGAGGACATTGAGTTAACACTTGACTTGAACAAATTATTTTAAAATGTATTACTTTTAGTCCTTGTTGAGGGAAAAACCAATGATAAATACAAACTGGATCCTTTATATTTTGAAATGATGCACTTTAAGATGAAAGTTTTCCCAAAAAACAGAGATTTTAAACTTTGTTAAGGACATGAAGTCTTTTACTTGTGGCTCTGGAAAGTACCAAACCCCAGTTTAAGGAATTTGGCTTCAGCAGAATTGTATTGTTTTGTTATCTCCTTCTCAGTTTGGTTTGTGCTCATGCCTTGCGTTGATTCTCAGACATTAATTTCCACCTTGGCTATGAAAGATGACATTTTCTTTCCTTTTGCGTGCCCGCCTTTTCAACTGAGCTTTTATTCTTTTGTTGATCATTAGCTCACTGTTTGGCAATAGCACGTTGTGGCACAGCAGAAAAATGTCAGTGTTTGGGTGGAGTAGGATAAGTGTTGTTTTAAGATTTACGTGGCTCATTATTCTCCAGTGCTTTGAATTTCCATTTAAAGGTTCACTCTTTTCATACCTTCTCATCCAGGACTACCTTATACTTATAAAACAATAGTATATGCTTTTATTTATGAATGCATTTCCTTCCTCATTCAACATTTGGTTGAGTATTTAAAACTGTAGCATTGTTTATTTCTATGCTTGCAAGAGTGAGATCTAAATAAAACAGGCACACATTCATCAAACATTGCTCCATAGTCCGACTACTGGTCAAAAACTCCACAGGGCACCTCTAGCAAAGCCTGCTGCCAAAACCGGAAGCAATTACTGTTGGCGTGTCTTTGTCTTACCAGTGTGGCTGCCAGATTAAAAGTCACACAGCCTGTCTTTGTAAACAACAAATGTTGTCATTTAGCTATGAGGGACAATCCAGCTCCAGGTCCTGTATTTTCCTAAGCACATCCTGATTTTTACATCCTGAAGTCGGCCACTGGGCAGCATTTTCTCACATAAAGGAAATTTTTCAGTAGGTACAGAAGAAACCCTTCGAGCATATTGGCATTTACCCCGGTGTGAAATAAATTTAAAGAATACATTAGTTGGTCAGATATCTGCTTCTTGTGAAGAATGCAAATTGCCTCCATCATAAATGAATAACTTCACAAACGAAAGTTGTATCGGAGAGTAAGAATGTTTTTCTTCCTTCTATTTCTGGTATAAAAAACTCAAGGCAGTCATGACCCATGAGCTCTCTCTCTCTCTCCCTCTACACACACACACACACACACACACACACACACACACACACACACTTGGTCTGACAGTGGCACATGTAACTGTAAAAAAAGGTGTGTCAATTACTACAGTACACTCTATTACAAAGTGGGGTTGGATGGCACACACAGCAGTTACTGCTGTCAGCTCCTCACAAACTCCACTACTCAGGAATTTGATAATTAAGCATGATTATTATTTTCATTTCATTAAGCATAATCTCGTGGTTGCAATGGTGCATTTGTTTTTTCATTCTGCAATGGTTTTGTGAATGAAGCAACCAAGTCCTCTATTGAGTCAAGTGAAGACATGAAAATCACTTAAATTAGACTTTTTATTTTCGGAGATCCCATATTGTCTCTCTTTCTGACTCTCTAATCTAATGAGGAATACCACATAAATATTATTCTACATGTTAACAGAGCAAAACAACCACAACATTTTGTTACATGCTCTTGTGGGTGAGCCCATTGTCTCAAATGTTGCTCCATGTGATTTTATCTCGGCGTTCAGCTTGATGGAAATAAGCAAAGTGTTTACAAGAAGGAGCCGTGAACACTACAAGCACACACTGTCTCACCCACACTGCTAACTGCCATTTTAAAAATACCCAAATACTGATTACCTCCCTTTAGAAATACAGCTACACACATTGTGTAGGCAGACACACACTCGCACTTTCAGGTTTTATTATGAAAGGACATTTTTGTCACCAATGTCATTGATGTGTTGACATCACTGTATTTGTCCAATAGGGCAGGTATAGACAGGTTGAGAACAAACCACCAAACAACAGCAACTACTGGTTATTTGGTCGTTTTTCTTTCATTGTTCAACAGCCAATTCTCAAATTTAAGATATCAAAATGCATTTAACACCTCAACATGTAGAGTTTATAAAAGAGCTCCTGTTCGACTGCGTTGCCATACACACTATATATGATGATATGTTTGACAAAAATAAGAATAAAGGTCACACATTGTTAACTGGGATAATTTATCAATTTTGAGCAAGTTTCAAGTCTTGGAAATAGATTTTCAGAGCAAATCGGTACAAATGGAAAACCAATCCCTGCCTGGAAGGAAGGAAATACTACATAATTCATATTTTTAATGTAAAGCAATACAGGCATTTTGTAGTTACTTAGCTATATCATGCAAACCCATTTCATCATTTCAAATATGCCATGGTGTTAGCTCTGTCCCTGAGAAAATGTGGGTGAACAGTTTATAAGGTAACGCACACACTGCTGAGGTGTCGTTGAGCAAGGCACTTACTGCAGTGTGGCTTTTCAGTGACCAGCAGCACAACTGGATGCTTTCTGAATGAATCAGGGTGTTGCTGGAAATTAACATTGTAAAACAGACTAAATATACAAAAAGACACAACATGTTTGTTTTTCAAGTCTGAGAAAATGTTCTGTAAATTTCTAATCCCTCCATCCTGTCCTCCTCTCTCTTGCAGGTGAGAAGCCGTACCGTTGTACATGGGAAAATTGTGACTGGCGTTTCGCCCGATCGGATGAGCTCACCAGACACTACCGCAAACACACCGGAGCCAAACCATTCAAGTGCGTCGCCTGCAGCCGCTGCTTCTCGCGCTCTGACCACCTGGCTCTGCACATGAAGCGTCACCAGAACTAACTTAGACATACCTGTATGTACAAACCATCACGTAATCACACGCAAATATAGCAGTATCCATACATTACAGCCACCTGAACTTAACAGGCACAGTACCAAAATCATCCCTGTGCACCCATGTTTATTCTGGTGCTCCATGCTACCATTGAGCGATAACCGGCATCTAGCAGTATCCAAAGTAGGACAACCACAAACGCAGATAGTGGTGTTTGCAGGTGGTGAACCAGTGATCATCATCTCTTTGTCGCTGCACCTACCAGTTTGTCAGGGTTTCCTGTTCAGTGAAGGGGTCTGAGGGAGATGGACTGAGCTCTCCTGGTGAAACTCCTGTCTGTTTTGTGAAAAGAGGCAGACTCCAGGGGCATCATTAATCCACCGTGCGTACGCACAGATGTGTGCGTATGTAATGCGTAATAACATCGCCACGCAAAGTGTGGAATTTACCAACTTGTACTTACACTCAGGAATGTGTGTAAATATATAAGCACAGGTCTGGCCATGCTTACGAACATAATCTAGTGGTAGAATGGCGATACTAAAAATAATAAGCATTTAAGAGTGTCACAGTATGCGTAGCGCAATCAACATCCACATAATGTCCTGTGTTTCCTTTTATTAGAAAACACCCAATTAGTCATTTGTCTTATTTTAAACAGACAAGTTGCCTAGTTGGTGTCAAACCATATAAAAGACAGCTGTGACAAATGTTTGAAATATAGTGCAATGGCTTATCTTGGGTTTTGGGAAGACTTGGCAAAGAATGCGCTCAAAGATGGCGATCTGCTTGGCGAGGGCACAGATTGGCTTCTAAGTAGGTGTCGCTTCCCCAAAAATGTACTGCTGGCTTTGTGACCTTCTCCCATGCAGCATTTTTTTTCTTTTCTTTGTAATTCCTCCTGCACGGAGTGAACCAAACAATATTGTTGGTGGGATCCAACCTCATCTACCAGTGCCTCCTTCTCTGTGTTTGAAAAGTTCCTCTGCTTGGCGCTCTTTGCTACTATTGCAGTGAGGGGAAAAATGTGAATCACGATTTTTTTAGCTTAGAATTGATATCCCGATTCTCTGCCACAAATTTTTTTTTCTCTCAGGCTCTATCTGAACTCCTTGAACATGTCTGTACATAATTAAAACATGTTAATGTCAATGTCAAATGCTTAAATTAATTGAAGGAGAAAAAAAAAAAATCTGAGTCATTTAAAAATTAAATCGCGAACAGGGGTGAATCGAGATCGCGATTTTATAACGACTTATCATGCAGGGAAATTCTGAATGCAAATGGCCTAATTGTGAATGAGCATGGTCGTTAAGAATAGGTGGGATTTATTAAGATATATTACTTACTGATGTGCATATGATTGACATGCGCAGGTTTGATAAATGCCGATTTAAAAAAAAAAAAACATTTTGACAGAATTTAGAACATTTTCTACGCACTGTTCATAAATGAGGCCCCAGGAGTATCAGAGGAGTCACCTGGTGGTTTACACCTTCCACAGATCAACAGGGGGTTTGAAGGAAAAAATGCAAGAAAAAGAGAAGTTGAAGACAAGTTTTTCAGGGATCTAAAGATTAAAATATCTGTTGTAGACATTTCATGCAAATTGGAATTGGCATCATTAGTTGCAGTTTCACTTTCTTATGGAAACAGGGAGAGTAGTTCGATGCAGTTGTGAACAGAGCTGTCATGGCTAGCTCTATAGCATGCAATATTTCTGAGATAATACTGGTCGTCTGCTATCAGTCAACACTGTGTTTGCTGAAGTCTTAACACCGCAGCTAATGATCTACCAGGGACTCAGAGATGATTTTGGTGTCTGCTCTCATCCCTGAACATATGTTGATTTAAAACATGCACTGGTGTAACTCATATAAACATACACATTCACGCATTATTACTTACTGCAAATATTGCAGTCATCAAAACTGTGGTGTCAGGCTCCTTGAAGCATTTGGGACTCCTTCTGATTACATCCTGGAAACAGCTTCTAAACAACAACAGTAACATGAACCATTATTTTGCCTACAAATCCGCCACCAACTCCATCATCATCATAATCATCATCATCATCATCATCATCATCATCATGTCTTATCATTTTGAGATATGAACTTTGAAGGAGAGCTGCAGATGTATGTCCCTCCATCCTGCCTTTGTAAATACTTGTTTATATGTGTGTGATGTGTGTCTGAGAATACAATGAATGTATTGAGATTTATACTTTTTTTATTTACATCAGATGTTAATATGAGTAATATTCCATGTTGAAACTTCCTTGCGATATAATCTTCCTTTTAAGGACCTAAAAAAAAAAGTAGAAAAAAAAACAATCCACAGACACAATCAGGGAACTCTCCATGGAAAACTTAATAATCGCCTAGTTATGCTTGTTTCAGCACAGGTAATACCTGTCGAGCTCAGAGAGCAGAGCGATTTGCCAATGTTTGTATCCGTGACATTACCCGTTGCCACGGCGAACAAGCTCCTCTGACGATAGTTTGCGGTTTGCTTTGCGGTCTCTATTCAGAGCTTTTTCCCCCCCCTTTTTTTCCCCCTGTAATTGTTCAACACTTCAACTCAAAAGAAGATAGAGGTGGGCGGATAGACTTGTTATGTAATCATTCCTGATTGTTTTTTATGAACAGTGAGGCTGGTACATACACTCTGACGGATTGCAGAGTCAGTCCTGATGAACGGGAGGTTAACGTTCATTTATTGTCAGTTGTGGCTCCTGCAGTCTTTAAAAAAAACTAAAAGGATTTTCTGCCAGCTCTGGATGCCCACAGATTTTACAGCAGGGGCGTAGCTTGAACACTTGCCATATAACATATCAGTGTCACCATCATTCTCCCTGAGAATCCTCAGCCACCTTTTCTCTTTTAGACAAAATGAAATTAAAAGTTCAAATAAGAAAAACAGTAACCTCGGTACAGACAGACAGTTTGAAGACTTGTTGCTTTGTAAATCTAAACCTTCCCGGTATGAGAGTACTCCTTATACTAAGGGAGCTACTTCATTATTAACTCTTGCAGAAAAACCATGCAAACATGACAATTTTCCAGTGTGTCGGCGTAATGACATGACATAACATGCCATAACATCATTACTTCGGTATCAGTTCTCCCACACCTGATCTGTTGCCACAGTAACGCGTACAGAGATACATGTTAGGGAACAAAAATGTGTGTTAGTAATGTCATGTCTAGAAATTTCAAATAATAGACTTTAAGAGCAGAAAATATTCCATTGATTTTTAACGTCATGGAACTGTCTTGTCACTCACAGTTCTACCTGTTAACCAGCGCCTCCTATGGGAAAGGATCCTAACAGCAGCACTTTACACCTGCAGATATTGACATTTTAATATCTCCCCCTACAGGCAAAGAAAGTAATAGCTCCTGCAATTGCACTGCCTGCAGGCAATGATTGTTAAATATCAATATTATTTAGAGTTGCTGTTTGTTTGTTTGTTTGTTTGTTTGTTTTTATCCATAAATGCCATTTAAAGTGAAGTTTTTACAGGCACTAAGACAGTTTGCACTTAGGCAATTCCAACAATAAACAGATGTAGATCATGTCAATAACACTATCCACAATCACAGTTCAAAGACAGAACTTGTTAATTTTCTTATTCGCAAAGGTTTCAAATGTAAAATCAAAAAACCTCCAAAACTAGTTTTTAAAAAAGTTGTAACACTCTTTGCCTGCAGGTGGCCATGTCTACATTTGTAGTTTTAAACTGCTTTTGCTGTTAGTTGTATTGCCTGTAGGTGACGTAGGATGATACTGGCCGGATTGTTCAAATCCCAAACTTTACAAGCAGATCCTTTGACTTTCTTCAACTGTAACAGATTGGTAATGACAGAACATGAAGACAGTCACATGAACTTTTTGTAAGTCATTATGGTGGATTATGTTGACATTGCAACCTGTTTGTATTGTGCTGAGGCTGTCGGCTCACCTGGTAATCCATGAAAACAAGCATTGACGAAGCATTGATTGACCCAGGTCTGTCCAACATGTTTTGCAGGAAACATCCTGTTATTTCAACACTATGATTGTTTTAAAGTTCTCCTGTCTCTCTCATGGAGGGAGCGCTGACCACCCACTGTGTACATAACTGTAGTTTTAGTTTCAACAGAAGACTTTGTAAATATTTGTTTGGTTTTATTTCCTATTATAATATTAATATTTTTTTTTTTCCTTTTTTAACTAATGGGATTTTAGATTGGTTGTATGTGAATGTTTGTTTAATTTAGTTTTGATACTCGTGTGTAAGAGAATGTATCAGTTTGTGTACAAATTGATAAGAACAACAATGGTGTATTTTTGTTTTCTGTTTGTGCAGATTCTGCGATGAAATAATAAAAGGAGTCAAAAAATGATAGCAGATTGTTTTGTTGTTTCTTTGGTTTTCGAGCACATTTTGTTCACCTCGGCTTTGAATACTTTATGTAAAGAAGTTTTTCGTGAAAAGTAAAGCATGAGAGAAAGTCATTGACAAAGTAATTAACAGAGAGCAATTTTAAACAAACAAACCAAAAAGTTTGCCACTCATGAAATACTTAAATACTGTAAAAACTATTAGCTAATGTCAATCGCCCATAAAAACAAAAAACTGATGATAGATTTGTCCCAATAATGGAAGGAACCCCTTTGTTGAATGAAAGGGTTTGGAAGTTATCAAAGCTCTCCTTAGTTAATGTCCTCAGAGTTCACTACCTACAAGCCTTTGCTAAATATTGTTTGGTTGACGTGAGCGGGAAGGTAAACGTGTATTTGGCGGGACGTCTATTTGGCGGGGCGTGTATACACAAATATTCAGAAAACATACAAATGTCCGCAGCTGGTTGACATCGGCTTTAACCAAAAAGGCCGATATGAACAAAATATCACTACAAAAATAATACCTTTACATAAGTCCTTTACGTCCGCCCACGTTGATGCAATTCTCGTAGTCGGCAGGGATACAAAGCTTTAGCAGCATAACAGTAACTTCCTTTTGGCCCGCCAAATTCATCTATTTTTTTTGGCTCTACCATCTAATTTTCGACTACCACAACACAATGCCTGAAAATACTTTAAAAGATTGAACAGTGAAAATTAGTGCTGTCAGTTATACGCGTTATTAACGGCGTTAACACAAACCCATTTTAATGGCGTCAGTTTTTTTATCGCGAGATTGACGTTCTTTTTGGCCTAGCAAAGTTTGTAGTTTTTTTCACATGCTGTTGCAACAACTAGTAACGTTAGAAAAACTACAACACCACACCGGATCTAGCTAGACCGGAAACAAAACAACAACAAAACACACACTTGTTTGGGCTTGCGAGCCGGCCAAAGAGTAGTAGGCTAACGTTACGTTTTGAGTGGATGGCGAGCGCGAGATGCCAATAAAATTCTGAATGGAAAGTTTACTTTTAAAAAGTTGCCAAATGGTTCCATTGACAAGACCAAAGTGATCTGTGTGTTTTGTCGTTGTGAACTGAGCTATCATCGCAGCACGTCCAGTCTGAAATACCACTTGATGGCCGAGCACACAGCTGATGCCAATTCTCCGCCCCCTCGTCAAAGCCAGGCGACAAAAGCACAAAACAACCGATCCACTTTTCCATGTCGATAAGAGCATTAAAATGAGAAAAAATAATGGGACAAAAAGAAATCAAGGGACATTTAGAATAGATAAAAATGTGCGATTAATTGCGAGTTAACTATGACATTAATGCGATTAATCGCGATTAAATATTTTAATCTTTTGACAGCACTAGTGAAAATGCAACGTTAAAGCTAACAGAATACGGAATCCGTCTCAGCTTAATAGAATGACTTTGAAAATCCCAAATGACTTACGCTAATGAATTTCATTAAAAAAATTGTTTAATATCACTTCCATGAGGCTGTTCTCAGCAGACAGATCACAGGCAATGAACTTGGCATTTCATATTCCTTGCAGCCAGCCAAGTTCAAGCTAAGTTCATGCAAAGTTTATATTACATGCATTCTAATGTTGATTAACATAAATGAGGTTCTTTTGTCTTAATAATTATTAATACCACCAGATAATACACTAAAGCTGTCAGGTTGGAAATCTTTATGTATGTGCATATTTCTCCTTGTTGCATTTAGTGCTTGAAATATGACCAATGCATTTTGACTGAAGTTATACCTTAAAAACAAGTCAGTTTCAGACAGAAAAATAATAATCCCTATGGTTTGGAGGCTATGAGTATGGTATGACTTGTATTTGGGCGGTGTGCATTAAAATGAACCCAATACAACAATACATGTAAAATGATTGTTATGGTTCAGACTAGAGAAAACACACTGTCAGTGTCAGTTGTACATTACACTTTTTGGCATTGCTTTTCTTTAGTTGAGAATTGTGTGATATGAGTCATACATTTTCTCTTCTCTTTCAAAGATTTGATTTCTTTGCATCACCACGATAACTTCCTATCTGTGAGGACATTGGGTCAAACATTAAAAAGAGGATATTGACAGCTTTTGACAAAAACATAGAGGAAGCAGAGTTAATCATTCCCCTGCATCGACTCCTCTGATCCGTTACGGCTCAGCAGGTTGGAGATAGGTATAGGTGAGGCAGGTGAAAGGTAACCCCGCTGGCAGGCAGCTCTGCTGGGGCTGCTTGACAGGGCAAACATGCTGGTTTGACAGGGCAAGAAAATCAACAACTTAGCGAGATGCATAAGTCTGAAAATAAAGGTATAAAGGCAGAGAGGGTGGAGTCCATCACTGTATGTTGCTGGCAGGGAAAATAGCCTAATCATTAGGATTGTGCCAAGATGCTTTCAGCAGGGAGCCTCAGAGATTTGCCTCATCATCTGAGACAACGCCCTTAATGTTAACACGTAATGCACTCTACACATGTGTGCAAGGGTGTTAGTCTAACGTGTTTGATGTAAATCCCTGTAAATCTAAAGTTTGCTTATTTTCTGCTGTGAACTTTGTTAGACTTAACTTGTGACTTATCATAGCCATTGGTACTTAAATGTCACCTCTGTCTATTCTCCATACTATTTAACATCCTTAACCCTGCTAAACCCTGCAATCGGTCCATCATTGCAATCTACTTAAGATCCCAGAGTTATCAAAGATACAGAATACATATGTAAAGGCATGATGTAAAGGAAATGTGTATAAAATCATGCATAAGACATCCAGCATCTTTTCTTTTGATGTTATGATGCAGCCATCACAACATGGTGTTCAGTCAACAAGCAAATACAGATTCTATATTTTATAATATTTCACATATTTAAATAAATAAATACAATAAGAACATTTTGTAATATTAGCATTTTGTAGTCAACCAGTCCACCACTTTGGTCCAGACTTAAATATATCAACAACTGTTGGATGGATTCCTTTAAACTTTCGGTTCAAACATTCACCATCACTTATCCAGTGAAATATCACTTAACATGATCGCTGAACATCTAGATGGATTGGCACAGAATGTAGTACAGACATCCATAGTTCCCAGGCAATAAATACTAATGACTTTGATTCCTTGAAGAAAAACTTAACAGATCAGAGATTTGCATATTGGCAACCTGTTTTGTTTATAGATGTCAAAAGGCACTGAAGTTGGCACCAGCAGTGCTACTTGCTGTTCCCTGCGGGCACCCAGGTGACTCACTTGTCTATCTACAATCAGTTGCTTTGCCATTTGCTTTTGGGTACATTTATTTGGCCTCATACGTTCACCTGAGGGCCAGCTCATTCCACAGTCGCAGAACTAAAACTCCTGTTAAAACTTGTCTGACTGATTCTGCAGCACTACCCGCCACCCTCTCTGAGGAGTCAAATAACTCTCTGGGAAACAGGCACGGCAAAATACTAGTGTAAATGAGTAGTTCATACAAAGGTTGTAATAAACAAAACTGTTGAAGTTGTCCAGAGTTGTTTAAATCATGACACTACAGTGTAAAATATGCTCCTTTATCTGTGTTTTCTTCTCAAGAGTTGTAGATGCATGTACCTGCTCTGACAACATTTAATTAAAAGAGAAACAGTACATCAGTAGCTACGTACATACAGTAGGTGTTTCACTATGGGGCCATTATTGTAGCAAAACTATTTGAAAATTGTGGAGAGTTGTGCAACTGTATCTCAATCCGTGTGTGTGTAATCCGATTTGTAAATGTGTAAAAGTATCTCTAAATGTCTACTGAGATTTGTGCATGTGAACGTTATTCTGCAAATTGTGAATTCAGATTTGCAAGTGTATTGAGATTTGAAAATGTGTAGACAAATCTGTAAATGTGTACATAAATCTGTAAATGTGTACATAGATATCAAAGGCTGAATAGAAAGTAAGAACTTCCATAAGCTGGAAATACAGACAATTCTTAAGTTACAGCTCAGCAGGCCTCTCAATTGGCTCTCTTTTTACATGTGACTTTTGCTACACACTTCTGCCGTGATATCTGCAAATGTGTGTGGAGATTTGTCTGCTTGCACTGTGCCTTCTTAATGAGTAATATTGGGGATATTGGGCTGGGGTACATGGGACCCCTGGGAACATACGCTCAAGCAAGTACATCTTCAACCTCCCTTTATTTCTTTTTTTTTTTTGCTTTCCGGTGGACTGGCGTCCTGTGACTGTGAGTGGCGGGGTGGCAGGAATGCTTTGGTTACAATAGAATAAGCAGGCAACATCGAGATGCATTCAATTCTGTTTCCTGAGCCTTTATTGCATCCTTTACTTTTCACAGCCCAAGAGTAAAAACACTCATGGTCCATGTGTTTTCACTTATTTTGCCTTCTTAATTAACATCTCCCTCACTTAATTTTGTTGCACTGGTTGGGACGAGTCAACCTCCTCTTTTACTGTCCTTTTAAAGTGATGGTTCTGAGTAATTTCACCCTAGGGTCCTTTGCACCATGACCTTAGAGAGAGAGTTAGCGTAGTGTAGTGTTATCAGCTGAATAGCTTAGCGCAGGGGCTAATGGATCCAGGCTTGTATCTCTCAAATGACCCCACTAATAATGCCCGAAATGATACCAAACTTCTACACTAGTGCAAATAGGTTATTTACTCATAAAACGATGGATTGGAAAGTTTGTAAGTACACCAGAAGTTTATGTAAATAACACTTGCCTGCTGGCTTCTGTTCTCTGCTGTTGTTGCTGCTGCCAGCAGTTAGACGAGTGCTTAGGGCCATCTACAAATTACAACACCGAAAAGAGATGCAACAAAAATATTTATTAATTTAATGATTAAATATGGTAATGTCTCAAAACTTACCTCAATTATAACTTGTCTCCTGCTAGTTATACTACAGCACTTACTTTATAAAATAAAGTTAAATTAATAAATATTTTTGAGGCATCTCTTTTCGGTGTTGTAATTTGTAGACGGCCCTAAGCACTCTTACTGCCCCTTAGGTAGCAGCAGCAGCAGCAGAGACGAGAAGCCAACAGGCAAGTGTTATTTCACATACCACCGTGTATTTACAAATATCCTTTCATCGTCTTTTTATAAGTAAATATCCTATTTGTACTAGTGTAGAAGTTTGTATCATTTCGGTATGTCAGTGGGTCATTACAGACTACATCACTGGATCCATTAGCCCCTGCGCTAAGCTATTCAGCTGATAACTCTACTCTACGCTAACTCTCCCAATGTTCGACCCGGACCCAGTGAAAAAAGCTTCTGGGGGGGTGTTTGGCTTGAGGTCATGGTGCAAAGGACCCTAGGGTGAAATTACTTATTCAGTGACCTCATGTAATTCCCACCATAATTCTATGCAACTTTAACCTGAGCAGAGGTCTAATCAGCTGGAATAAGTAAAAACACCTGCATGGGTGTGCACAGGTTTATTAGCTTATGAACCAATCAAATGATGTGAAATGATTGATGACTTGAACAGGCTTCCCTCCCCGAAAGAGCCTGGAGTCAAGGGCTGTTAGAGAGAATTCAGATCACCTGGTCTGGCTGAGACACTAACAGTGTCCTTTTCTCTCCCCTCCACACGTTTGGTTAAAAGTGTCACTTTGTCATTCTTTGAGAAAAAAAAAACATTGGCAACATTTTAAAATAAGTTCAGTCATGTCACAACCCTGCTCAAACGGTTTAAACGTCTGAAAAATGCCATTTTTATTTTCACGTTCTGGTCTATTGGAGCTATCTATGTGACTTTTTTATGGGTCTGTAATTCCAGAATTATCATTTGAAGAAGTTTCCTTTAAAAAAAAGTGCAGTTTTTTTTAATGACAACTTCAACCAATAGATTGACTTGACATGACAAAATATTCAGGAAGTACTGTAATGAATGACATGTTTCAACAACAGCCAAAGAACATTGTTTTGGATTAAATTCCATGTTATTTCTTCATCAGTCATCTACAAGAAACCTGTTATCATTTTTGTTTTCTTAGGACACCAGAGACAACATCAAAAGTAGCAGTAGAAAGAGAGCTGGCCCAGTGAAAGTGCGTTTAAGGTCAGGATCCTTTTGTCAACGTCGCTAGACCGGTATTGCAATGTTTAGGCGTTGTTTTAACCGTTACATTTATGGCGTAGTGCTGCAGACAAAAGCTGCCTGCACATCACACCATGCCCAGATGACATGAGAAGATGGAAAAGCAAAAGCAGCCAACATAGCTGTCAAAACAACTCACCCGCAGACTGTGCCTTGTCACTCAGACATGCAGGGATCAGCTGTATTGTTTCTCCTGGCTCCTTGGCAAAGAGCTGCTCGGACAAGACCCACCAAACCCACAAGGTATATATTGTATTATGATGTCAAAACAACCGGTCTATAGCGGTTGTATTGCACAGGCAGCCCAAAAGTCATGTCAGTCCTGTCCGTCTACACTGGCTGTGTCAAACACGTTCATGATCAAGTGTTCACAGAACCCAAGAAACCCTACTCTACCATGATCGTAGCTTTTTATAAGTTAATTTACCTATGGGGAAAAGGCATGAAAATATGTCTTGGGATAGGGGAGGTGCATATCAATCAGAAGACAAAGTCCCTCCCCTTCTGGTTGACCACCATGGGACATTATTTCAGGAAGAAATATGTATATAAGTCAATGGCTAGAGACAAAGAAGAGAGAAAATGAAATAGTCCTTAGGATAATCCTGGAAGAATGGCTTGTCTATTATTTGAAGAGATATATGTGTTAGTGATATGTGTGTAAGTGGAATGCCTTTTAAAATAAAGGTTTCTAAACTGACCTTACATAAGTGGAGGGACACTTTAAACATACACAAAAATACACTTGGGTCAGTTACTCCTTCTCTAGTCTATATCAACGTTTCCCTTCCGTGATTCTTCAGGAAATTACGCCGGATGTCCCTCATTTCGGCTGGTTGTCCGTCAACCTTCCGCTTCCTTTGTGTTGGCATTCTAAACTCCGGTCGATTTATGAGGGCGATGGTTAACTGCTCCTCAGATCTCTGCAGGGAAAATCCAGACAGCTAGCTAGACTAGCTGTCCAATCTGAGTTTTCTGTTGAACGTACACATGTTCCATCAAAACAAGTTCCTTCCCCAGGCTATTTTGCAGCAGCACCGGGGCGCCGTGCGCGTGTGTGTGATTGGTTTAAAGACCACAGCATGTTTCTCTCCCATCTCGGAATGCTGTGTGGACTAGCCAGACCCTCCTCCGCAGCGCTGTGGAGGAAGGTCTGGCAAAGCGAGACTACTCCTTCTCTATATCAGTTGAGTAGCAGAAGCAGAATATCAGCAGCAGTTGTGCATCCACATTGGATCTGTTCAGGTAATGTACTGCTGTGTGCTAGGAGCGAGCGGATACTGATGCTCTGACGTAGATACACCCTGACCATCCGGTGAAATTAACATCTCCATGTCATGCCATGTTTAATTCACCTTACTGATTTGTTTTGTCAGTAAGCCTGTGGGTGGTTTGACACTGGTCTGAAGCACTGTGGGGCACAAATTACAAAGTTCACTGAGTAACGGTGAGTGGGTTGTAAAGTTAGAGAGAGTTGTCGTTAGCGATTGCACAAGCACAGTTGTCGCAATAAACCTAGGTTTGGTAACTCATAGCCGATACAATACGTTAACTAAACCTGGCCAGTTATTCAGTCTGACCATAAGCATTTTATTGTCTCGTGAAATCATGTGAAACCTGCTCTTTAACTCTGCACAAACATCTAAAGTTCAAATTCAGATTTAGCTTTATCGTCTGTGTGAGAGGCAAAAGCTTTCTCCACTAATCTCTCCGGACAGGTTTTGTGGCCAGGCTTGTTAGGAAGGCAGCAAACTGGTATGATTCATTACAGTGATCTGACAGTGTTGTGCAGGCCGCCAAATCACAAAGCAACAAAGTTTTGTTCTTTATTGCATTTATATGGTGTGTGTCTGTCTCCGTCTCCATCTGTTTGAATGCAACGACTGACGCTGTTTGCGTTAATGATTGGCCTGATCATGACTGCAGGAGGCTAATAAACCCATGAAGAGCAAACGGCAGAGAGAGTTTCATTCAAAGCCAACACACACACACACACACACACACACACACACACAAGTTTTTTTATGACTGTGTTCATGAACTTTATTCTGTAATTTTTTTATTCATGATCTTAGATTGATCACAGTGTTCTCCTTCAGTTTGAATTGCAAACCAATTATGGTTTTTGGTTACATGAAAGAGAATTTGAATTTTAAATCAGCCAGTTATTATAATAACTCTGACTCAAGCTGATAAGCTGTTTACCTCTGCTGACACTTCCTCTTCTACCTGAGTTGGACATTTTTGGCTCTTATAGTTCATTCCTTCAGTTGTCGCCCCATTCTCTGTTCCAGTGCTCCCTCTTGTGGAGGACATCGCAACTTGCAAGTGTGTCTACACTATGCTGACTTTACTCTCCCGTGTGGTCCACTGGAAAAAACCTTCAGCCCAGAACCACAATGTGGTATTAATATCATTGTCATAAAAAGTAAAATATTAATGTGATATCCTAGGACAATCACCATCATACAATGAATAAATTTGACTTTCTAGTGCTTTTTAACTTTCCTGTTAAAAATTCCTCCTCTAGTTTCAAAGTTAAAACATTTTTGTTGAATATTTGTTTTTGTTTTTATACCATATTCTATCTGCTTCATTAAAGCATTAGTGCGTAACTTTTTTGATATTAATGAACGTCCGTTACATTGAAGCCATTGCCAAATGCTACAGAGCTAACTAAGACTTATTAATTTATTTATTTTTTAAGATTATTTGTTGGCGCTTTTCCCTTTATTCGAGAGTGACAGAGGATAGACAGGAAAGGGGGAGAGAAAGAGAGGGGATGGCACGTGGCAAAGGGCCGCAGGTTGGATTTGAACCCGGGCCGCTGCAAAGGATTCAACCTACAGGGGGCGCACGGTCTTACTGGGTGAGCTAGAGGCCACCCCCGCTAACTAAGGCTTTCAGCTCCACAAAACTCTCTGTATTTCTCAGTATGGCTATGTTCAGAAGATTGTCAGTTGTCAAACTGACAATCTTCACTCAAGTGGAGATAATTACCTCTTCTGAAGAGTCCATCATGTTTTTTTAATCCTCCGTGTCCTCCTTGGCTACTAGCAACTGCGTGGAGGAGGGGTGGAGGGGTGCTGGATAACGGAAGGCTTGGACCATGTGGACGCGCCGACAGTTTTGTTTTCATTACTTAGAATTCCTCATGGGGGTGGCAGAAACTACGCACTATAGCTTTAAATATAGGATGCTTAGATTATTTATAGGAGAAAATTCACAAATTGTGTTTAAATTTAGCTTGACCCATTTTCATTTATGTACAGTATTTGAATACAATGTTACAATGTTACACAGCTCTGTTTACATTTTATTCTTGTAGATCTTTACTTACATACAGTAAGTATGCTTTTGGCAATGTAAACATCTGTTTCCCATGCCAAAAAAGCTCCATGAATTGAAGTGAATTAAGTTTTTCTACAAATCTGTAATTCGCTGATATAAAATCCTTTCTTACTGATTTTATATTTGTCCAAGAGAAGATTTTTTTTTTTATCTCATTCACATTTTTTCGACATACTATACTATGACTTTTTATCACTTTTTTTTGACATACTATACTATGACTTTTTTCGACATGCATACTATGACTTAGTTATCACTTTATTGGACATACTATGATTTTTTTAGATGATTTACTGACTTTTTTCGACATAACATACTATGACTTCTTAATGTTTTTTTTCGACGTACCATACTATGACTTTGTTGTGACCTTTTTCGACATACTATACTATGACTTTTTAATCACTTTTTTTAACATAGTATATAATATGACCTTTTTATCACTTTTTTTGACATACTGTACTGTGACTTTTTATCACTTTTTTATGACATACAAAACAATGACTTACTTTTTCAATATACTATACTTATACTAACTTTTTTTCAATATGATTTTTTTTCGTCATACTATACTATGACTTAGTTATCACTTTATTCTACATGCTATGACTTTTTTTGACCTGATTTACTGACTTTTTTCAACATAACATCCTATAACTTTTTTTGACATACTATACTATGACTTTTTTTATCACTTTTTTCTTCATACTATACTATAACTTTTTTGAATATACTATACTGATTCTTTTCTCACTTTTTTCAATATACTATAATATGACTTTTTTTCAACAGACTATACTATCACTTTTTTATCACTTTTTCAACATGCTATAGTATGACTTTTTTATCACTGTTTTAGACGTACAATACTTTTACTTTTTTCACATACCATACTATGACTTTTTAATGGCTTATTTCGACATACTATACTATGACTGTTTTCAGTACAGGCTCTTTGGTGGGACAGTGGCTCAGGGGTTTGCACTGCTCCAACAAACAACCAGCACCAAGTTGGACTCTGACCAAGGTTTGCTTTGCACTTTTTTCGACATACTATGACTTTTTATCACTTTTTTTGACGTACTAAACTACGACTTTTTTAATCACTTTTTTCAACATACCATACTATGACTTTTTTCAACATGCTATATATCACTTTTTTATCACTTTTTCAACATGCTATTCTATGACTTTTTATAACTATTTTCAACATGCTTTACTATTACTTTTTTTTCCCCGTTTTTCAAAATACGATACTGTGACTTTTTTTGACATGCTATACTATGACTATTTTTTACAGGCTATACTATGACTTTTTATCACTTTTTTCAACATGCTATACTATAACTACTTTCGATATGCTATACTTTTTATCCCTTTTTTCGACATACAAAACTATGACTTTTTTTTAACATGCTATACTTTGACTTTTTATCACTTTTTTTACATGCTATACTATGACTATTTTATCACTTTTTTCGACATACGATACTATGTCTTTTTTCAACATACTATACTATGACTTTTATTACTTTTTTCCACATACAATAATTACTTTTTATCACTTGTTTCTGCGTACTACACTATGACTATTTTCAAGATACTATACTATGACTTTATTACTTTTTTTCGACATACTATACTATGACTTAGTTTTCACTTTTTTTACATGATTTATTGACTTTTTTCAACATACATACTGTACTTTGACTTTTTTCAACATAACATCCTATGACCTTTTTATCGTCATACTATATTATGACTTTCTATGAATTTTTTCGTCATACTATAATATGACTTTTTATTACTTTTTTCGACATACTATACTATGACTTAGTTATCATTTCATTCAAGATACTATACTATGAATTTTTTGGACTGCTATACTGACTTTTTTAAGACATACCATTCTATGACTTTTTAGATGTACTATACTATGACTTTTTGGATTTTTTCAACATTCTACACCGTGACTTTAATCAACATACTATACTATGTCATTTTCATGACTTTTTTCGACAAACTATACTATGACTTTTTTATCAATTTTTTCAATAAACTATACTATGACTTTTTGTCGAAATGCTATATGACTTTTCTTAAAAAAAAAATTTAAAATATGTTTTATTTTATTGGTATTATTCAACATTTCATTGAAAGTCGTACTAATTAAAACCATTCCCACTTTTCCAACTATTCTCACTTCTTCACCTTCTTCTTAAGCAATTATGTCAGCATTCCTGTTTAGCTTTAGCAATTCAGCTTTTCAGCATTCACAGGAAATGCATCTTCTAGTTAAATTATCATTTTACTTTTGACTTCTTCCATAACACTGCTGAACCACTGGATTCTGGATAACAACATCACCAAAATATAATAAACAACACAGAGACATCAGGCATTAAATTGCACCAAAAACATTTTTTATTCTATAAAAGAAGAAGTTGGGAAGGGGAAATAATCACAACTGTACAGGGAGAAACTGACTTTTAAACACTATGAGTCACAGTATCAAAAAGCTCACGTTTTCCTCACTGATCTTTACACATTTGTTCTGTACAAATACAAAAAAACGAAAAGAAAACAATATTATTAATAATTGTATTATTATAAGGATAACTGCATTGCACTGAGTAAATATAGTACTGGCCCATAAGTTACTGCATTCAATAGAAAATACTTAAAATGTCTGATTTGCAGAGGAAGTGAGTCGAGGCACTCGCACACAGACGGACACAGTCATTGACGTCACCTTCAGACATGAACTCTATCCCGTCTAGGTCTCAATGGGGATACAATTCTTTAAATGTTTCACTGCCTGTTCACAGATGAACATTCCTGCTTTATACATAAACAGAATATTTAGAACAATACCGAAGGAAAACAAGTTTGCACAAACCGCAAAAAAAAAACAACAGGAAGCAGGAAAAACACGAACACATGCATCAGTCTCCCTGCAACAACTCCAACATCCGCGAAAAGACTTTGTCTGGGTCATCGTCAACAGGCTCTGAGGTGTAATAACTGACTATCCTCAGTGTGACAGTGGAGGTTTCAGTGTGTGTTTGTCTCTGTATATAAAATATCAATGTTTCTGCTATAATGGTCACCAGAGCTGATCAGTGTGCTTGTAAAGCGATGGGCCATTATCATTTTCATGTACATAATGACACATACATGTGCTAAGTGGGGAAAATGTTCCTAGAAATAAAGGAGTGAGGGATCCATCTAATGAAATACAAACATTTTGAACATTTTGTGTCAAAACTTGCTTTCTTCAATGTCTGAATGTCAAATGGGAGAAAATTCATTAGCATATTTTGACTGTGGAAACTGGTTGTTTGTATACCAGGTTGGATATGTTACTACTTGTGTTACTTGTCAGCATAATTGAGCTGCTATGAGTCTGGAGAGTGTAAAACTGAAAATCTAATCCAAAATAACCAAAAACATTGATATTTTTTTAGCCCCGTCTGACCTTAACTGTTTCTTAAGCTTGAGACCCAAAACAACTAAATCTCACACTTCACTGACTGTTTTTAGTGATATTTTATATGAGGTCCAGTGCAGAAATATCAAGCTGTGTTATAATAATAAATGGATCCTTAATTAATAATTGTCAATGTGGGGTTTTTGTTTTCCTCAGGTGATCAATGTTAAGGGAACCCCACAGTCTCACACACACTGACATGCTTACCAACGTCACTATATGAAAACAAGAAGGCTACTCTCCATGCAACAAGTGTGCACAACACAAGTGGGACCAATTCTTTTTTTTTTTTTTTAAAGAAACTACGAAATAAATGTCTTATTAGATTTGAAAAGAAACAACATGTCATCAAACCAACAGAAGAAGAAAGAAAAAGATTTTTTCACATTATCTAGTCAGTGTTAAAAATAGATATTCACCCGTTACATTTACTCTGCACTTTTTGATTATATACATTTATGTACATGGATTTATCTTTATTATTTGTCATTGTCCTTAATGTCTTTATCAACAGTTTACAAAAGAAAGAAATTTGCAATCAAATGCATATACTCTTCTAGAAAGATGTGCTTAGTAACTATGTTGGATTTTTTTAGTTGAAGCAGAGGGGGATGTTAAGAGAAATTGGAACTTTGTATTGCTCTGAACTGCAAAAAAAAAAGCACAATATCCCTCTAAACAAGTGACTGAATTTAGTTTAGATTCTTAATAATAGAGAAAAAAAGTGAATTTTTTTTTTGCAGTGTACAGACCAAACAACAATTGTCCCTGTTTATGGCATGCACTCAGCTCACAGGAAGCCTGCACGTCCATCTCAGTTATACTGTGAAAGATCAGGTGAATAACCTTTTGCTCTCGCTAACTAGCTTTTGAAATGACAACAACAACAACAACAGTAACTCCGAATGGCTGACAAGAACAATGTCAAATGTGTTTTTGCCTTTTTGTTTGTAAAGGGACACATTGGGATTGTGAACAGCGTGTTCTATTGATCACGTTCACACTCAGCCCCTTGATGGCTACACGAGTTTGAGTTCCTGTCTGTGTTTATCAGTCCACTGTCACAACTCTTGCCGTATATTCTAAAAGAGATTTCAGAGGCGGCTTTGTTCAGTGATCAACGGCACAAGCTTCTACGCATCCGGACCTTCTTTTTAAGGTTCTTGTTACAACCCATGTGAGCTGCATATCAGCAGTACAACAACCAGCTAGTGCTGTACAGGGGCATATCTATGTTCCCAGGGTTCTATGCTCTCAGAAATGCTTTTTTCCATAGGTCAAATGTTCAATGTATGTTTCCCTGGGTCAGTTATGGTGAAATCGCTTACAGCTTATAGCCTAATGACGTTATACTCCTTGAAACCTACGCCCTTAAATTAGCGTTTTCTTGACTTTGGACAATGATATCTCCACAGTGGCTGAATACATTTTTATCATTCAAACTGCATTTTAAACATCGCCCTTTATTCTTTTGCAATTTGAGTTGTGGCGATATCCCTTACCAACTTCTTACAATGAGGACCCTGGGAACATAGGGATTACCCCATGCTCTACTACTGAGTTCAGAAGAGTGCTTGGAGCGAGGTCTGCGTTATGTTGCATAATCAAGTTCAGCCCAGAATAGGAGCTGGAAAACAGCCCACTTAAGACATGGACACTGTGGGTTAGAGGGAAGGGTTAGGAGTTCAATTCTGTTCCAACTGTCTGAATCTATTAAAGAATAAACACTTTGAAAAATGTGCTGATTGAATATGGAGGGACTCCCGGCAAGCTAGATATTAGGGGAGTTATGTCAGAGAAATTTTAGGAAAAAGGCATAAAAAAAACAAATGATCTGTTATTTATAGTGGGTTCGTATTTTGAGGAATTAAATTAAGTTCTGTCAAAATGCAATACAAACTCAGTTGAAAGAGAATTGACCCCCACCCTGGTAGAAATGCTAGTGAGCAGAGCGCTTAGTTTCCCCGTGGTTTAAATCGCAGGCACTACAGACCCTGACAGCCCGACACAGTGCCTGGTTTCTCACAGAACCACTGACAGACGGCCCGGTCACTGTGACTTTCAGTGTGTTGTAAGGTCATAAAACCAGTGCAAAGGGGATTTACATTGTTGAGTGTTCGCGGTGCTTTCTGCTGTTGCAAAGCCAGAAAATTATAGTTTTCGTGGTGTACACAAATGAGCCTGTCACTGTGACAATTTCTGAATAATAAGACCACATTTTCAATTGTCAGCTAAATGTCAATCCTTAATTATCCCTTAACTTTATTTTTCTCCTCTGCTATCATCAAACATTCAAAAAGATTTAAATCTGCTTGCTCTGGAGCACCCGCTTCATGTTGTGCCAAAGTAATCCAGCAGATTTCCTGCCTAACTGTTTTGAGTAGAAGCCTGCAAACCTTGACAGGCTTCCCAGCGACAGTCTGTTTACAAGGCAATTTGTCTCCAAATAAAAAATGTGAATTTCATAGGTCCCACATGTAGCACTCTTAACTTCTTGGTTTCAAAACACAAAAAAAGCAAGCTAAGGAAGGGAACGTCCTTTCTAAGATCAGGTAGTCATGAACAGAGTCTTCATGAATAGAGACACACAGTTTATCTTTGGCCAAACGTCCTCTGTCAGTGGTTCTGGTTTTGCCCTTACAGATTGACTTCAGTTATTAAGGCTCAACGGGCAAGAGGTAAAAGAACAACAAGTGCCCGGAACACACACTCGTAAAAATCTTAAATTCTGATTATGTTTGTCTCAAAACATGCACGCACAAGCACACACACACACACACAAACACACACACACACACACACACACAAACAAACAACGCACGCAAAACATACACCCACACACACAGAAAAGCTCCCCTATTCCCTGCACTAGTTTTACTTGTAATCTCAAACTATTTGTGTCTCCTCTGTCTTTTTCACAGCCTCAGAAAACAATAAAAGAATCAGATTTCTTTTTTTTTTTTTAAAGGATGCCATTCTGTTAAGAGTGCCATTCCTGGCAAAGAAGAAAAAGACAGAACTGAAGGCATATTTCATAAGACAACTGCAACAACAACACATAAAAAGCAAATACTGTTATCGAAGAATAATCAGGAAGGTGTGTGCGGGGGGAGAACACGCAAGTAACAATAACGTGATTGATACAATGAAAACAAATTAATCTTTATAAAGTTCACAGTCTTGTAGCTCCCTGTACCAGGGGATGTGGGTGGGGTAGAGGGTGCGGGGTGATTGGGGTGGGGAGTCTGGACAAGATAGAGAATCTACTTTTATATCCTAGCCTCAGCTAGATTGTTTGCCAAAGAGGAAATGTCTGTTTGACATCACTTCAGCTGCTGTCAAAAAGCTCACTACATGCACATACGCTAACTCATACACTGATATGCACATGGATGGGAAGCCTTTACTTTCAAGATCCATTTAATTATAGTAAATCATTTATCCAAAAGTTGTGATGACAAATTGATATAATCAAACTGAGTTTTGGTTGTTTTAGACCCCCTTTTTTTTTTTAAACAGTACCAGGAACTAAGAGTATCTTTTGCACATTTCCAATGCATCTGGAAAAGTCTGACGATTCTGCAAATAAGTCCAATTATGTATTTGTTCGAGACACATGTTTGCATGTGAGGAAACAAACCCAGAATCATTGTGTTTGTTGCGGGTCTGTGATGTTATTTATTACTGTTACACCCAGATAGTTTTGACCCACGAGCAGGACCGAGGATTAGAGCTAGGAATATCATATTTTATTACACTTTTTTGGTACCAACCGAAATTTGTCCATAGCACCGACCAAGTGTCACACTTTTGTAGTCTTATTTACCTATTCTTTGATTCGATAGCTCCTTATTTAGATCAATAATTGTGTTAGTTCCTCAAGTCAAAATGGTTAGAAAGACAGGTAAAGTTTTTGACATCCTAAAAGGTTCCTGTGGTGAGAAGGGGCTATTTGAGGCATTTTTTTTGGGAGTTACCTTTACATCAAAAAATGTTTGCTTGGAGTCACATAACTTCCCAACTCTGGATATGTACAGAATGAATATTGATAGGGCAGCTGAAGTGACATCCCGCTTAAAATGTCCCATTCTGGTTTTAGATCAAAACACAACACAGGCATGTCACTGCTCCTCTTGCCCCCTCCTCTACCTCCTCTCTTTTGGATGGATGCGTGTGATGGATGGATGGATGGATGGATGGATGGATGGCTGGATGAACGCCCCTGCTGTTAGATGACTTTCAGTCCATCCTTCTCTGTCTGAGGAGGTGACGTCTTGTGTGAACTTCGAGTGAAGTTGAGTTGGAGGATGGTAGGGAGGGGACTGTTATGGGATGGGAGGGCTGTTGGGTGGACGGTGATGGTGATGATGATGATGATGATGATGAGGATGAGTATGTAGATGATGATGTAGATGATGATGATGATGTTGTGTTGGAACACAGTAAAAATCCCCTAACCTCCACTTTGCACACACACAAATGCACAGACACATTCCTGATGTTCCTGTGATTTCAAAATAAAGAGGAGGAGGAGAAATGAGGTACAGTGTCTTTTTTAATCTGCTGATTAAAATCCTGATGTGTGGGGGCGGGGCAGCAGAGGTGAGGTTTGGTGGGGTGGGCGGGGGCACTGGTACAAGATGTGCTGCGAGGGACTTTGTCAAGGGGTAAGAGGTTGGTATGTAGGGGAGTTTGATGGGGAGCTGTGGGAGGGGGCCAGAGTTCACATTCACGCGGGCGGGCGGGGTGAAGGGACAGGTGGTCGGACCGGGAAAAGGAGCGGTCACACTCGGTGCAGCGGAAAGGTTTGATTCCGGTGTGCTTGCGGAAATGTCGAGTCAGCTCGTCGGAGCGGGCGAAGCGCCATGTGCAGCCCTCCCAGGTACAGTGGTAGGGCTTCTCTCCTGGAGGAAGCAGGACACAAGTAGAAGAGTTAGGAGAGAGGAAAGGAAGGGAGGAAGCAACATAGGGATGGGAGGGAAGAGGGAAGTTGGGATGAACCACTCACATCTGCTTATGTCCTCCTGAGACCCGACATTTTGTTTGGTATGTATTTTTAATTTCTCCTAGCTATATGGGATCAGTAGGACCTGATAAGTATAAAAACGAAGCATTGTCTTTAAAAAAATAAATAAATGAAGTACAAGGTTTGGAAAAAAACAATGTATGGTTTGTCTTTCTTGGACCATCGCTGGCAGGTGTCTTCTGGCTGTTCAGCATGAACAGCGGAAAGCATCAACATTGGTTTGGAATCATACCACTTTACTACACATACCTTCCTATCGCCCCTGGTAACTGATGCTAAGGCACCTCTCCCTTGCTGTTTCATGGTTTGGTCACTTGGTAGCTTCGTATAAGGTGCAGCAAACCCCACATGTAATGTACCGATATGAGGACACAAGATCCTTTCATTGGATGTTTTCAGGAAAAAAATCACATTACAGTTTTGAATGAGCTGCCTAGGAAGGGTTACATTGATAGAAAGATACCTGAAAAAAAAAAAAATAACCTAGCTGCAGAATTATACATAGGGCTGATCGATATGGAGAAAATCCAATATCACGATATTCTTGACCAAATACCTCGATGTTGATGTTGACTATTGGTGCTTCTAACAAAATGTTATTTACATAATGACATTTTTGATAAATAATCACCGGAAATGATTTAATGACTTGTGGGTAAAGGTAAATAATAGAACAGCTAGAACAGTCTGGTAAGTTCAGAAAATGACATCACTTTACTGTAATGCAGCCTGTAAAACCAGGAAAAGACACCACTTATGCCATATTATAATATCACAATATCCTAAATCTAAGACGATATCTAGTCTCATATCACACTATCGATATAACATCGATATATTGCCCAGCCCTAACTATACACACTCTGTGATTGGTGGTCAGTAGATAATAATGTTTTCATTTTGGGGTGAACTGCTCCTTAAACCTGGATAGACGTTGTTGTGTTATTGGTGTTTGTCTTGCTCAGGTCTCACCTGTGTGTATCCTCCTGTGGGCTTTGAGGTGGGAACTCTTGGTGTAAACTTTTTTACAGCCTTCATAGTCACACATGTGGATCCGCCTCCTCTTGATGTCTGGCGAATCTGGATCGACGGGCTCTAAGTCCATAACCGACCTGAGAAAGGAAAATTAAGAAAATAAGAAAGGAATTGTCTGATTTGATTTGCCTGAAGTCCTGAAATGTTTAAAGTGATGGTTCAGAGTAATTCACCCTAGGGTCCCAGAAGCTTTTTTCACCTGGGTCGAACATTGGGAGAGTTAGCTAGAGTAGCGTTATCAGCTGAATATCTTAGCGCAGGGGCTAATGGACCCACGTTTGTATCTTGTAAGTTACCCCACTAATAATGCCCGAAATGATACCAAACGTCTACAAGTAGTACAAATAGGTTATGCTCTCATAAAACGATGGATTGGAAAGTTTGTAAGTACACCAGAAGTTTATGTAAATAACACTTGCCTGCTGGCTTCTGCTCTCTGCTGTTGTTGTTGCTGCTCTAAGACGAGTGCTTAGGGCCGTCTACAAATTACTACACCGAAAAGAGATACAACAAAAATATGTATTAATTTAATGATTAAATAAGGTAATGTCTCCAAACTTACCTCAATTATTACTCGTCTCCTGCTAGTTATACTACAGCACTTACTTTAAAAAATAAGTTAAATTAAAAAATATTTTTGTTGCATCTCTTTTCGGTGCTGTAATTTGTAGACGGCCCTAAGCACTCGTCTTACAGCAGCAACAACAACAGCAGAGAGCAGAAGCCAGCAGGCAAGTGTTATTTACATAAACTTCTGGTGTACTTACAAACTTTCCAATCCATCGTTTTATGAGTGCATAACCTATTTGTACTACTTGTAGACATTTGGTATCATTTCGGGCATTATTAGTGGGGTAACTTACGAGATACAAACGTGGGTCCGTTAGCCCCTGCGCTAAGATATTCAGCTGATAACGCTACTCTACGCTTAACGCTCCCAATGTTAGACCCAGGTGAAAAAAGCTTCTGGGGGGGTGTTTGACTCGAGGTCATGGTGCAAAGGACC
The DNA here is from genome assembly GCF_010015445.1 of Perca fluviatilis. NCBI lineage: Eukaryota > Metazoa > Chordata > Actinopteri > Perciformes > Percidae > Perca > Perca fluviatilis. The sequence continues at coordinate 11,954,302 of NC_053127.1, read as the reverse complement.
CTAGGGTGAATTACTCTGAACCATCACTTTAAATCCTGGTTCAACCATGTAAAGCACTTTGTAACTTTGTTTTGAAAAGTGGTTTATAAATAAAGTTTTTATGAGTATAATTATTATGGGATGTGTTTATCAGCCAATATTTTGTTGTCAGATTTCAAATTCTGATACGGTTATTGGTCTAACAAATCTCTAACCAGTCTGGCTCTAGTAAGAAAATAACATATGTGCAAATTACTATCCAAGCTCTTTATCTATGTTCAAGTTAATTTTTTTTTTTACCTTTGTTTAATTCATTTACATTGCACTTCTTACCTGCCATGGCCATCATTGTGTCATTGTAGTTCATACTATGTTGATATGGCCTTGACATAATACAACTTTTACACTGTATGACCTGACAACATTCATACATTTGAAAATTAAACAATCATGAAAGACATTTCAGGTTTATTGTTTGTAACAACTTCACATGACTATAGTGTTCATCATTGCACACTAGAACAACCCGTGTCATCCGGTTCAGGTTCATTTATAAAAAGACATTAAGGCCACTGGGCGGCATCAGAGGGTCATACTGCGTTTAACACAGCTGCAGAACAGCTTCCACTTCAGCATTTCTCTCTCTCTCTCTCTCTCTCTCTCTCTCTCTCTCTCTCTCTCTCTCTCTCTCTCTCTCTCTCTCTCTCTCTCTCTCTCATTGTCTCTCATTGTCTCGTTTATTTCTTTCAAATCTTCTAACATTTTCATTTTTTATTAAGTTCTTTTCTCATATCTACAAAAGACTAAATCCATCCACTCTTTTCTCTTTATTTCATTCTCCTTCTGCCTCTCTCCCTCTTACATTTATATTCTGATGTCAATGATCGAGTTGTTTGTATTGTGATATTCTGAGTTAACTAACTTTTTGTTTTTTTATGTCTTTTTCTTTTGATAATCATGATGTCAATAAAGTTGGTTTGAAAAAATACAAAGCCTCTCTGTCCTTCTCCCTAGGAGGTGTGACGGCTAACAGCATTACGAAACCTTGTTTACACCCCAGCTCTGGGACAGCCCTGCCCAGCAACAAGCAAACACAACACACACACACACACACACACACACACACACACACACACACACGTAAACATAGACACACTTCCTCACAAAAACAAAAACACAAATACCCACAAACACCCTTGTTCACTTTGACACACACACACAAACACACACACAAACACACACACACACACACACACACACACACACACACACACACACACACACACAGCAGATTACAGCACTAAGCTAACCGTTGACATCCACACCCTTAATTTCAGTTACAGTCAGATGGCCTCGCCTTTGGGTGTGGAAGTAGCTCTATCCTGACTTACTAATAAACACACTGGACACACACACTCTCACACACACACACACACACACACACACACACACACACACACACACACAGTTTTACTGTACTTGTAAGAAGCTTCGCTGGCACACTAACATTCACTCCATTAGATTACAAGTAACCTACAAGTAACAAGGTCCACACTTTACTTGAGAGGACCAAATGTCCTAAGTTATGAAGTGTGTAATGAGCGCGCACACGCACACACACGCCTCCCTGTGATACAGCTGGGGCGTCTGCAGTGTGTTCTCCTGTACAGAGGGTTATATAAGGTTATACAAGTGTCCAGTCATTGCAGCGCTGCAGTAATGTAATTAGTCAGGAGGCTGCATGGGAGGGAGGTGATCCACACAAAGACCGCATTTCCCATAAACCCTGCTGCGCATTAGTGCCTCTCTCGCTGACCCTGTCGACTCCTATCATGGACTTTACTCTGAGATGACATCATGCATGGTTAATAGTATTAATGTCCTGTCAACAGTTTTACAGACGTCTGATTTATTATGGACCATAGCTGTACCACTGACAGTACACGCCGTATCCAGCTCCAACTGTAGTGTTTTCTTCCAAGCAAGCAACATTTTCGGAATAGTTCAAATTTTTGGGAAATTTGCTTATCTGCTTGAGAAGAGAAATGTGATACCACTCTCATGTCTTTGCATTGCTTACACAGCTGGAGTCGGGGGTGTTAGCTTAGCTTAGCATGAAGACTGGAAACAGGTGGAAGTAGCTGACTTGGCTCCTTACCAAGTTACATCTACTAGAAGCTTACTACTTAACATTAAATCCATGCAGAAACAGAAATGTAACAACAATAATTTATGCTGAGTTATGCACTGGAACTATCTCTTGGCAAACAACAGCCGGGCTGTGAGCAGCATCCTGAAGTAAGAAGAAGGCAACCGCTGCTAGCGATGCTGCACAAAGGTGCTGGGCGAATAGATAAACTGTGTTGCGTAATGAAATAAATCCAACACGTTACTTCTTCTAAAAACCGCAAACTGTCATTTTGAAATTTCTGTTTTTGCACGCGTTAAACAAAGAAGATTTGTTGTGTTAATTTGTCAACTTTAGAAGTGTTGTTAGGTGATTTAAAACAAATCTTATTTCCTTCTTGGAATGACGGCAATTAAGCATATTTCCCAAAATGCTGAATGTTTAATGTGTACCCTGCAAGGCTGCTTTTTTTGGCAGTCTTCTTTTTTTGTTCTTTTAAGGATCTACTGCTACTGTATACATCATGTTACTGCCACTTTCTGCCCATGTGTGGAACTGCATTAAAGTGATGGATACAGCTGTTGTCGGTTATTTTGTAGATAAAGACACTGAGGTAGGTCGAAGCAGCAGTTTTATTTAGCAACAGAGGCCCAGGTAACAGGTGCCTTCCAATCTAATAAATATAAGAAATTAGCCTTTTTTTACATAACTGATATGCACTGGAATCCACAACTGAATATTTTGAGACCAAAACATATAACAAAAATAATAAACTCATTATGGAGACAAGGGTAGTTGTCACATATTTAAACTTAAGCTCATGCCCTGTAAATTCACAAATCTGTGTAACTCTACTAAGATCAATGTAGGTCTACAACCAGCTACACATTTGCATTTCCATCCTTTGCATTTGCAGCAATCTGGATTGCATATCGCCTACATGCTCATGCACATGCTGGTAGAGAACAAGAGCTAACAAAACAGAGACCTGCTCATCAAAACAGTGCTCCACAGCACCGCTAGTGGTCAATAACACAGTGTGCCTTTATCTCATCCTTGCTCTACCCCCACCATCACTCTGAGCAGAACAGTCACACAGATGCCCAGGTCGTGAGACACATTTTTACCACAAATATGTGCATATGTGATTCAGTGAGTTCCATTTTTTTCCGGAATGTACCTCTTTCTGTCTTGATATTTAATTATTGTGCATGAAATCACACAGGTGTGGGGAAATTTGAAAGTGTGCCGGAATGTAGTCTGTTTGTTGTGTCCATCTGTGGCTGGACTCACCCGGCGTCGAGGCTCTGGGCACTGAGGGAGGCCGATCCAGACTCTGTCCCGCTCTCCGCATCGCTGTCACTCTGATACTCCACTGGTGATGTCGAACCTGGCTTAATACGAACTGCAGAAAGGATACGATGGGATAATAAAGACAGAAGGATGGACCGAAAGAGGGAAACAATGGTTTGAATCGCATGAGAGGCCCAGAGAAAGAGATAAATCAGTGAATGATATTAGGAAATGGAAGAAGCAGAAGTAAGAGAATAGAGAAAGAAGAGGAGGGAGGGAAACAGAGAGAAAAGAACAGCAAGGAGTTAATCACTTCTTAACAGAAATGCTTGGATTCCAGCAATTTAGCAAGACGAAACCTTGTGTGTGTGTGTGTGTGTGTGTGTGTGTGTGTGTGTGTGTGTGTGTGTGTGTGTGTGTGTGTGTGTGTGTGTGTGTGTGTGTGTGTGTGTGTGTGTGTGTAGGTGTGGTCTGCAAGGCTGCAGAATTGATGGCTCACAATTGTGGCCCCATGCTGTAATTCTCTGCATGTCTTTTTCAGAAATTCTTAACATGATTTAGAGTTCACTTTCGGTTAACAGAAAAAGTATTGCGAGTCCGACCTGGAAAGTCAGCTCTCTTTAGTGTGAGATTACACTATATTAGAAGACCAAAGATCTCTGCCGTAGTGTTTTTAAGTGCTTTAAAGGGATACTTCAGCGATTTAGCATTCAGCTTTGTATCAGTAGAAACCCGATAGTATTTCTGAATGACCGTGCCTCCCTCCCTCATGTCCCCCTGAGACGAGAGATTTCTGCATTTGGGGCCTGGAAAAAATCTTCCGATGACGTAAAATGACGATTTTTGCGTCATTGGAAGATTTTTGGGCCAGAGGCAAAGGACTACAGCCAGTAGTAGGATCTACTTCCGTATGTTTTCAACACGCCCACAGGGGGTTGGACTGCCGAGTCTGGCCGAGGTATTCCGAATGAAAACGACTGTCAGCCATCTTGAATCTTCGCTAAACAGGCTTTCGGTTTTCAGCAGAAAACATTTACAACAATTATCTGCATTCAAACTACCGGACGTGTGTACCACCGGGATACATCGGTACAGATCGGAGAATATGGAGGAAACGTTATTACAGACGCAATACTCGGCACACTACGTGAGCTTCGCCTGCACGGAGACCAGCGGTGTCGCTCAATGCCGCTAGCCGGCTAGGGGACATCCTCATCGGCTAGGTGGAAAGCTAACGCTAGCTGTCCACCTGTCCCAGCCATCCTGCTTGCAAGTGTCTGCTCATTAAACAACAAGCTGGACTACATCCTCCTTCAACGAAACTCCTGCTGTGTTTTTGTTGTTGTGGAAACATGCCTGAACAACAGTGTACCGGAACCGGGACTATCCAGCTACCAGGCTGCTCTCGCCGGCACGCGATATTACGAATCCCACTATGGCCACGCCAAGACCTGCCCTTCAATAGCGTTCACACGCTACTATTGGCCAGGCGTCCATGCTTACATGTATAGGTCCTATCCCCTGACCAATCCCCTAACCCTAACCTTAACCACTCGAGGTGAAATGCCTAACCCCAACCAATCAAGCTGCTTCGTAGGGCGGGTCTTGGCGTGGCCATAGTGGGATTCGTAATTTTGCCGCCGGCCCGTGGAGGTGGGCTGTGTTAAACGGACTGGTGTAGAAATAAAATCCAACTAGCTACTGCTAACTGCTGGTGGAGCTTGTGACTGTTAAATGCCGACCATTCGACATTCCACGCTAATTCACGGCTGTGTTTATACTCTGCCGTGTTTTTGTTATTGTGGAAACCTGCCTGAATAGTGTACCGGACTGTCCAGCTACCAGGCCTGCTAGCCCTCCGAGCTAGAGATGCTCTGTCGCCAGGTAAAAGAGGTGGGCTGTGTTAACACCGAGTGGCGCAGAAATGTGGTGATTTGTATCCATTTAACTGCTAACTGCTGGTGGAGTTTGTGACTGTTAAAAGCCGACCATTCTACATTACACACTAATTCACGGCTGTGTTTATGCTCGGTGTTTACAGCCCACCAAGCGCTAATGCTAGTATGCGTTAGCTGAACTTTACGGAGCCTATAAAGTGTGTGTACTAAATGTAGCCTGTTTCGTATGTCGTTTTTATATAATGTCGTTTTTATATATGTTAAATGTGTAACACCACTTGAGTCACGATGAAACGTTGTTTCTAGTGATGGGTCGTTCGCGAATGAGTCGGCTCTAAGAGCCGGCTCTTGTAGGTGAACGACGGGAGCTGGCTCGCATATCCAAAGAGCCGACTCCATTTTTAAAAATATAGCCTATAGAAATTAAATTATGTAATAATGAAATAATGAGTGAATTTTATTTTATTTAAAATAATTGACTAATTCAAAGAACAAAAAAATAATTATATAGGCACACATTAGTTTCGACTGTCTGATCAGCCTCACATTCTGTTCCTGTCAATCATACCGACGTGGTGCAACCAATTATACGACATGAGGGACGGGCCGAGCCATCACACACACACACACACACACACACACACACACACACACACACACACACACACACACACACACACACACACACACACACACACACACACACACACACACACACACACACACAACAAGTCAAACTCTGAGGAGAAGGACAGAGGAGAGGAAAACAGCTCTGAAAACAAAACAAAAGCAGGAAAATGAGTCGGAAGCACAGCAGCATTTGGAATCATCTTAATGATGTAGACAATGTTAAAGCACAGTGTAGAATTTGCCAAAACCAAATCTCATATAAAGCCGGTTCTCCGCCAACCTACACCGCATATGCGAACTGTGCACCCAACTGTGAAGATAGTGGAGCTTGAAACTAGCGGTCCCGCTAGTGACGGTGGTGGAGCGACTGGAGCCAGCACCTCACGTGGAGATGTATCCACTCAGTCAAGTAGGCCTAATCTGCGACCCACAGCAACGCGCAGTCTTCATTTCATTTCATTTAATAATTTAATTAGAATTGTTTTTCACACCTATCATAGTCAAAACATAAATTTTTTTAAAGAGCCGTTTGTGAGCCAAAAGAGCCGGCTCTTTTCAGTGAGCTGAGTCAAACGAGCCGGCTCATGAAAAAGAGCCGGAATGCCCATCACTAGTTGTTTCGTGTATATGGTTGAAATGACAATAAAACACGCTTGAGTTGAGTTGAATGCCTCTGTCGGTCTGTCAAGCGGTAGGCGTGGCTTGGGAGTGGACTCAAAGCAACGAAGCAGGTGCATTCTGGGATTTGGTGTTTTTCATCCATATAAGACCAAAACACATTTTCTGGCTTTTCTCGGCCTAGAAGGCACCAATTTAAAAAAAAAAATCACATTTCTACTACATAAGTGACCCAATTTAAAGATATATTCAGCTTTCCAGCGTTGAAATATTCCTTTAATTGTTGTACTATAATATTACTTATGAGGTGTAGCTTCCTGCTCTGGGTGTACAACACATTTTTGTTCTACATCATGCTGTGTCGCCATGTACTGTATAATATCGAACATTATATTTTTCATTTAAACTCCTGACATAGCGTCTGTTTCTGGATTCAGGGCACGTGTATTGATCTACGTATATAATAATACGATGATTAATTATTACCGTTTTCATTTGAACTTTCACACATGCATTGCAACCCTGAACATATCTATACGTTACCCGGAGGAGCTGTATGTGAGAATGCAAATGTCTAAATCAGTTGGACCGGACATTAAACGGACTTTACCCTGACAGCTCCCGTGTACAATGTCTATGAAATGTCTGATAGAGCCCGTGTGTGAATAGAGCAGCTCACTGTCCGGAGAATTAACAGTGAGCGAGTGGGCCTGTTCGTGACATTTCTATCATGTGGCTGGCGCGAAACTGGAAGAATGCAAACATCCGAGGGTGGAGAAGAAGAACGGTGATTTACACTAAGACGCAAATAAAAATGTCTAACTGGAGATAGGATGAGATTCGGGATCTTCTGCCTGTATGGGCCAACGCAGAAATTGTCAGACAAATTAAAAGGAACACCAAGAGGTTATTTATGACTAAATTTCGAACCAGCTACATGACCCCGGTGTAATCTAATTTTATTTTATTTCAGGTTTATTTAACAGGGACAATGCACAATAATAATACATGAAAATAAAATGTGCCTGGAGGCTACTTTACATCCTCTGTCCCTGGACTGGTGGTAAGAGGTCACCCTAACTTTGCACCTGCCGCATCATGCACGCTAGAGGTGTTGAAATTAATCAAATAATCGCTGCATCGTGCAATTGTGGACATGGACGATGCTGCATCGATAATCGGCAGGCTCATAATCGATTATTTCTGTTTACAATTTAATGTAGGCCTAACAACATTTCTGTTTACATATTCTGTTATGTTTTGCACATTCAGGAAGTGCCATGTGCTCAGTGCTGTAGTTTTATGTATCCAATTTATTTAGTATTAGAGCACTGCAGAATGTTTTGTTTTTGAAGCTTGAAAAGCTATGAATTATATGAAATATCGTACATGGCTTTAATAGAAAAATTTATTTGACGCATCGTGATGCATCGAGCTATCGAATCGAATTGAATCGCTGACATGATAATCATAATCGAATCGGGAGATCAGTGAAGATTCACACCTCTACTGCACGCTCTACCCAGCACCACCCCTCTAAACCAAACAATGTATTTCCAGTAGGTGAGAACGTGTCTGACATGGACAATATCCTGTTGTGTGCTGCATGTGAGAAAGGACATGTCTGCAGAATAAAGTTAGCCTATTGGTACAATACCTACCTCTCTCTCTCTCTCTCTCTCTCTCTCTCTCTCTCTGCATCAGCCAGTGGCTCTCTCTCTCCCTCTTTTCTTTTCCCTGAATTCAAAATTTGACAACTTCACAGGCTGCTGCTTATCAGAAACAATATTACCAAAGCGGAAAACACGACATGAGCAAACAATGAATAATTTATGCATTAAAATCAGACTGTGATGGTTAATTATTTGGTCTGAAAACATAATGAATGAAAACAAAAGTACGCCTTCTCCTCCCCTCCCGTCTATCTGCAGGAATGTGGCAGCTATACAGTTTAAAGTCCAGCAAGCCTGGAGAGACCTGGAGGGGGTGACACAAGGAATTTGGGTGGAGTAACTGTGTGTGTGTGTGTGTGTGTGTGTGTGTATGTGTATGTGTGTGTGTGTGTGTGTGTGTGTGTGTGTGTGTGTGTGTGTGTGTGTGTGTGTGTGTGTGTGTTGGTATGGAGAGGGTCACACACCAAAAGAAGGGTTCTTTGTCTGGAGACAATTAAGCCACCCCCACCCCTTCACCATTGCAGCTTTCCTTTTTCATAGGCAAAACAGCCCATCTCCTCTCCTCTCCTCTCGACCCCTGCGCCCTCTCCTCCTCATCCTTCCTCACCCCCACCTCCACCTCACCCACCCAGTCTCACTCCCTTCTTCCATCGGTGTCTACCTATTCACCCCAACGTCCTCCTTTTCCTCCCACACAACACATCATGAACAGTAAATGTCAGCTGCTTCCTGCTTGTTCGCTTGCCAGGTACAGGAACAAACAGATAATATCAAAGTTCCCGTCTCCTTCTCCCCCTCACTTACTACCCTCATCATGCTCTTTGTTTCTGTTTCTCTTTTCAGTGTTGTACAACACTCCTGGGCTATGAAATGCACCAACAAAGCAGAATTGCAATATGGGCTCAAGAAAAGACGGCAACTGAACGTTTAGAATCCACTTAGCCCTAGATGATATTTGATTTTAGTATAGGGGACACTTGAATGATTCCGCTGAGGAAACGGAGTCAACAATAACTGTGCTAACTGTTAGCTACTGTATGTGTGAGATCATATTCTTGTCCCATCGGATTGGTTTCCTCAGGTATAAAGGATACAGTCCGAGGTGGGTAAATACTGACACCACCTTTAAAGGATAACTCTAGTTTATCACAACTTGGGTTGTATTTTCATAGTTTTGCCCACCATTCATTTCATTGTAGTTAACCAAGTCCACGTTAATCTCTAGCCCCTTTCACACATGCACTGCAAGCCTTATCTAGACATTACCTGGCGGAGCTGTATGTGAGAACACAAATGGCCGCATAGGTTGGATTGGACATCAAACGGAATTTACCCTGCCAGCTGCCTAGTACAGTCCAAGTAATGTCCAATTGAAAGTTCACAGCAAGCGAGTGGGTGTGTTGATGGCGTTTCTAGCGGCTTGTGCGAAGCAGCAAGAAATCAAACATCCGAGGGTGATTAACACGAAGACGGTCTAACTGGAGAGACAACGAGATTCGGGAACTACTTTCGTTAAGGTCAGATGCCAAAATCGTCAAACAAAAACAAAGGAACGGCAAGAGACTTGATTATTTATTACCAAATTACAAATCAGCTACATGACCGCGGTGTAATCCACCTCATGTCCTGCAAGCTCTACCCAGACACCACCCCTCGTCTAAACCAAACGGAGTATCTCCAGTAAGTAAGAACACGTCTAAAATGGACAATCTCCTATTGTGTGCTACATGTGAGAAAGGGCAACTTTGGACGATGTCCGGGCCTTATTCTGCGGACAATGTCCGGACTTTACATATAAAAAACAGCTTCTGAGATCTGGGAGCACAACAACATGACCAAAAAGAAGTCAAAAGTAAAAAGTCAAATTATTACCCAAACTGTCCATTGTAAACATCCATTAGAGTTTATGACCAACTTACTCACTTTTATTTTTACCCCTAAATAAAGTGCTTTCGTTAGTCTACAAAAAGAAAGCCAAAGTTGTAAACTGGAATATCCTTGCAAAGAGCAACTCAACAGTAGTTGACAATCTTATTTTTGTTGACCTAAAACAGTGACGTGGAAGTCCAGGGTGTGTTAGCACACCGCGGCATCACTGTTAGGTGTGGTTACAGGTGTAACACGGTGAAACCATAGCCTGCTATTTAGTCACTCTTCAGTACCAGGGATTATTGTTACCACTTGCTGACATTTACAGCCACTGAAACAAGCCTGTCTCCAAACACAGCTTTAAAATAATTAAATGGTATAAATATACTCTATTAATGTGATGGGGAGAGAAGGAGAAGGGGAGAGCACTTTATTTTGTCAAATAAAGAAATTGCTCTTTTACTGTCTCTATAGTCACGCATTGCCAGATCTTCCTCCAAAGCGCTGTGGAGGAGTTTCTGGCTAGTCCACACACTAGTTTATTGGCATTTCTTTAAACCAATCACAATCGTCTTGGGCGGCGCTAAGCGCCAGACGGGGCAGCGGTGCCTTGGCAAATTAGCCTCGGGAAGGAACTTGTTTAGGTGGGACATACGTTCAAAAGTTGTTTTAGTCGTGTAACAGAAAACTCAGATTGGACCGATAGTCTAGCTAGCTGTCTGGATTTACCCTGCAGAGATCTGAGAAAAGGTTAACCATAGTCCTCACAAATCGACGGGAGTTTAGAATGCCAACACAAAGAAAACGGAATGTGACGGACATCCGGTCGAAATGAGGGACATTCAAGGTTGGGGGCGGCACCTAAACAATCCCAGAAATAAAGCAAATTCCATACAATAAACCTGTAACATACAGGACCTTTGGTAAGATTTTATAGATTCTTGTGCCACTCTACAGTGTATGGTGAACATGATATTTTATCCTCCCACAGACCTAGTGGGGAACATGCTGATGAGGTAAAACAGTGTGAAAGCATCTTCAGGCCAGCGTGTGTGCGTTGGAGATTCTTCTAGACATTTCTGAGTCACTGTCTCCCTCGTTTACATTCCTGAGTCGAGGCCGAGGCACTCGTTTGGATTAGAAAACCAAGGAGAACTAAAGTGACCTCACAGACTGCAGTTTGTCAAAGGGGTGGCGGCCTGTTTTGCCAGCTTGCCTGAGTAAATGTCGAGCTTGCCCTCGTGTTTACTCGGGGATGGATTACACCGCCTTTAACCTCTCCGTTGCTCGTTGCTTAACGCAAATCGCCTGCATTGGAGTGTTTAAGCCGCTCCTGATTGAGCGGCTGACATGATGACAGCATGACACCCCTTCTTTCTCACTGGTTCTTCAGTATTGATCACCTTTTCACACACTGGTGTATGTGTCAGAGAAAGGTCAGGACATTTGAGAAGCAGAACTTATCAGAGTAAAAACTCTGGTACAAGTTAGAAAATGACTAAAATGATTATTAGATAGTCAGGAAAAAAATTCTACAACATATGTAAGATGTCCACGAGTTACCTCATGTAGGTGGGAATAGGAATAATCTGGCACATATGTGGAGCTTCCAGAATGACAAAGAGAGACAGATGGCAAGTCTAACATATCGCAAACCACAAATACACACCATCTCCCTTGAGAGATGCACTGTACTCCTCTGAGAGCGAGAGCTCCCAGTTAATGACAGCGCGAGCAAGAGTGACACAACCATAGATAGACGAAAAAAATGAAATGAAAGAGAGGTGAGGTGTAGTAATCTAACAACTATCTCAAATTGCCTCCTTTTCCTTGCTGATATTGCTTTGCAGAATGCTAAATGACTCCCTGTGCAATGTTCCCTCCCAACATCCTGTTTCAATATACTGTAAATACGAGTGACATTAAAAGGAAAAAATATTCTCTTCAATTGTGTTTCATTAGGACTTTAAACACTTTCCTACCCAGTGTCTGATGCTATGGTTTTCAGTGGTCATATTTGCCTAAATGGTAAACTGAGGCAGCAACACAGAAGTACTTAAGGAATCATCAGTTTTTAATTAGTAGCACTGGCAGTAATTGTAGTAGTAGTAGCATCAGTAGTAACAGCGGAAGTAGTGGAAGCCAATCACTTGATGTACATCTGTCAGATGTACATCTGTCACCTTCTGACCTATATCAATGTAAACAGTACCGGGACTTACAATCTTCGTTCTCAGGATCTTTTCATTCTGTCTATTCCAAAAGTTAGAACTGAGCTGGGGAAAAAGGCCTTTAAGTTTGCTGCTCCCTGTACATGGAACAAGTTACAGAAATCCATGAAACTTACTGAACTAGTCTCATTGGTCGCTTTCAAGAGGATGTTATTTCCTGGTTAAATAAAAAATAATGTCATAATGGAGGCACCAACATGCAGCACATCAAGGACACAAAAGATATAACATATAAAAGAAGGCTGAAGGTATGTCCTGGATGCACAACTCGTTTACATTGTTTCTGAAGATTGTTTACCTGAAGAGTTAACCTCTCCCGCTCCGCCTCGCTGAAATATGCATTTTCTATTAACCATCTTTAAATAGCTGGAACTGCGGGTCACGGAGGAAGATTTGTCATCACTTGACAAGAAAAGATGTTAAGGTAAAGTGGCCAATCGAGGGAGAAAGGTTGAAGACAGTGGCCTTTTTCGTCACATTACATGACTCTCTGCTTGTGTTATTTATATAGAAAATAATGGAGGAGGCTGTTTTGACGGACCACACACTGTCAGCATGGTTTGGATTAGGTAATATAAGTAAAAATCCTCTGTCACAGTGCGGTAGTATAAGTAATACCACTGTCCAGTATGGTATCTTACTGGATGTTTTCATTGTGCCACTCACCAGATCCTTCTGAGCGCCCATCGCTGCCTATGAGCGGCACTGTAATGGCTGCTGTGGCGACGCCGTCAGTAGACATGGTGGTGTAGACAACAGGCAGCGACTGCACCACCACAGGGATGGTCTGGAGCTGGCCCACTTTGCTGGGCATGGTGACCGAGGGGATTGTATGGATGACGTGGAGGATCTGCTGGCCCCCGGCGCCCTGAGTGGCCAAGATGGAGCCTGGAGAGAGGACCTAGAGGGGCAAGAGGAGCGTAGAATATGATTGGTCGCTCTAACGGTCCTGTGTACACTGTTCAACAGCTTCAATGTAACAGTGGATGAGGTGGGAAGTTGTAGTTACCATGGAGCCTATTGACTGTACTGAAGTGGAGACGGGTGTAGCTGAGAGGTGGGTTTGGGTCATGGCACCGCTGGGTGCAGGGTTGACTGTGATGCTTGTCGTAGAAGCAGGGAGCGTAGAGGAGCGGGGCTTGTTGAGCGACAGGTCAACGGGTTCGGTCTGGTCCTCGGCGCGGCACGGCTGGGGCGAAGAGGGCTCTGTCTTGCAAACTGGCTCCGTCTTCACCTTCAGGTCTGTTGGCTGGGAGCAGTCGTCACCTACATCTGCCTGCTAGAGTAAGTAGAGGAAAATAAGAGATGTCTAGAAAGCTGATTGTACTTAGGATGGCATTTGAATTTTTGTCATTTTCTTTCCTGTCATGAAAATGGTCATTGAAATACACAAAATATCAGTTTCATCAACCTAAGAAATATATATTTCAGGATAGAAAAGCCCCTAAAAGAGCGTTTAAATCATTATAATAACCCCTGCTGATCAATCAACTGGTTGGTAACTCCTTATTCCAACTTTTTACATATGGACTCCTCAACTTCGCTGAGTCAACGCACATCCTCACCAACTCAATCAGACTTTCTCTTTCTAAATGAAAACATAGGACTAATTTCATTGGTAAACTGATATATTAATTGGACCGATTTAGGCCTATTAATTAGACTGATGTAATCACAGCTAAGTGAAGCATGCCAAAAAATGCTGACACATGCTGCTTTATTGTCTGAAAAGCCAGCAGCCCACACAATTCAACAAAACAGAATTCTTTTTTCATTATTTTTATCTAATTTAGATGGAGACGCACCGACAAGGGAAACATGGCAGCAAAGGTTTTTGAAAACATGTGCCTCTGCCTGATACCCAGTCACAATGGACGGAATGCTAACACATATTCATATAAATTATATAGTAGGAGAACGTTATTTCAGATGCCCAGGGTTCATTCATTTTCTACACAGACAGTGTTGACCCCTGGAGTGACTAGAAACTCGGTTGAACCATCAGTACCATCAGCTTTAGGAAATATCTGGTTCTTTAGATAGAATTAAATCAATTAAAACGCTCAGAAAGCATCCAGTTCTGCGTCATGTGCTGCTAACGGCCAGGGAAAGGATATCATTAAAAGAAAACTTTGAGAATGTCCTGTGAGGAAAAATACTTCTGAGACCAGCTCAACCACACGCTGTATATCTTTGAACTGAAGATCTCTGAACTCATTTCTCAATCTGTTAACACTGACTAGGTTTTCTCGCAGAGTTTGCTTTGAGGAACTGCTCTATCCTTGATCGATACATTCATATAACTTGCATCGGGCTTTCTCATATCACGCCCTAGTTTTTCTCGGCCTCCTGGGAGGAAGGGAGCACCCCACTCGCCTCTACAGCCACCCAGGGCTCAGCTGCCATTTAGCTCGAGAGCGCAGGAAACAATGGCTGCTGTGTGGGACTCTGGGGGGGAGGTGGAGGAGAAAGTGAGAGTTACAGAGAGAGAAGGGCTGGACGGGTATAGAGAGAGACTGGTACTGATTAAGAGAGAGAGAAAAAAAAGGGGACAAGTGAAAAGAGAGATAGGAGAAATGGAGTGAGTGAGTGAGGGAGCAGCATCGAGCCTCCAGTCCAGGAGTTGGCCTCCTTCCAGTTCAGCTGAGCATAGCTCAGCTCTGGGTGAGGAGGAGAGGGTGGGGTCTCCGCTACGCCCTTTATCGGGTCACACAGTTCGGCTGGAGGCAGGGCTGTGTGACGGTGGACCAAGGCGCAAATACTATTAGGTTGGTAAACACCATCCTGCAGTCAACTATCTCAACTAACGTCAACTAACAGAACACATTACATATGCAAATAACCACCATTAAAGGAGCATAACGGAGGTTTCGCTTCTCTTTTTTTTTGTGCATAACAGGTCGCTTCAGGTCACATGCATTATGTTTATTGGCATTCCAGACAACCATTTGGTGTCTTTTCAAATTTTCTAGGAGTGAAGGAAAAAAACTTGCATATATGTTGGTGAATAACTGACATATTATATTCATTATTGTGGCATACAGTATAATGCGCGCACAAGGAGGAACCGCTTACGAAACTCTCCTTGATCGTGTTTCCAAGAACACTCTGAATTGTGCTTCTAACCTCTGTTTTAACTTATCTTTGGCAACACCTAACAAAATACAAACCGAGATACAACCTGCAAAAACTTGGCTGAGGTAAGGAAGAATTTCAGGAGCTCGATAATCAGCAAATCGGAAAGAAAAGGAAAGGAAAGTTTGCGAGAGGAGATGAGGGAGGACAGAAAAAAGGAGGATTAGCAAGCCAAAGGAAGCGGGGCCATAACGTGATTATAGAGACAGTCACACACACAAAAAGAAAATGAAGTGTGAAAGAAGTGAGGGAATGGATGAGGCAGAGAAAAGAGAAATTAGAGATAGAGTGGGTGGGAAGAGGGAGAGAGAGAGAGAGAGGGGGGGGGAGGGGGTGTTGAAAGGGGAGTAGGGGCCGAGGTTGTCTTGGAACTCCCAGCTATTCCTTTTTCTCGTTCCAACCACCCCCCCTTTTCCTTTATCTTTCCATCCCCCCCCATTTCCTTCCTTTCTTCTCCATCTTATTTTTTCCCTCTCTTTCATTATCTTTCTTCACTTCCCCCTATCTTCTTCCCACACATCCCTTTCTTTAGTTTTTATCTTTTCCCATTTTTATTTCTTTGCTTTTTTTTCGTTTCTTTTTCAACGTTGCTCAGATTAAACCCACAACTCTTTGCAAAATCCCCAAAAGAAGAGGCTGAGAGGAGAAAAAAAAAAAAACTCACTGGACTCTGGAGCTCTGTGATCTGAGAGAAAGAATAAGGAAGAAAATAAATTATGGAAAGAGAGAGACTTTCAGATACAAGTATACTGTATATGAGTGATTAGCTTGAAAAAGCAGGATGTATAGCTCATAGTGGAGGTCTTGACACTCTTCATACTATAGTTAGATGATTATACTGTAATGTTACACTTTCATGTGATTTTAATAGTAGGATTGACCAAAGCATACTTTGTGATTAGCTTAGATCACAAGACAATGCCCTTTCTCTATAAAAAAAAAAAAAGACCCACCAATCCTCACCAATCTCAACACAAAGACCCTCTGTCTCTGTGTTGTCTCTGTTTCCATACAAAGGCAAGAAACTGAACTTCACTTGAAAGCATATCCTTACCTTTCACTTGCCCTAGTAAAGTCAAATTTGCATTGTTTGTGGTTCAGACAAAAGGGCCATAAAATAACTGTCGCTGAAACAATCACAACAATCTGCCAGGGCACCCTAAAACAATAAACTCAACGTGTCTGAATGCAACATGAAGAAGAAAAACTCCCTGAGCTAGACGTGTTGCAGTGGAGCTCTGTTCTCCCGCCTGCACTTCTCAGTTCAACTGCTCCACCATAAAATGGGTCACCCAGTCTTCGCCTTGCAATTAATTCATGTGATCTCTAACATGAATGGAAGCGGGTAGCAGCTGTGACTGCAGTGGTGAGAAAGCCGGGCAGAGAAAAAGATGGATATGTAATATGTCCAGAGGACTTTTATCGTGTTGTACTCACACTCAGATAGGTCCGGCAATGCAAGTCTACGAATAGATTATTGAGTGATTTATGGAAGCAAAGCAGCTCTGTTATCAGTAACCTTAATGTTTACATTGTGCAGTGTGTATTATTATGGCACAATATCCAGAGCATGTGAGTGCCAGTGGAGCTGGAGCATTCATAATGTCATAAGAGAGAAGAGCAGCTTTTATTTTATCCGTTTTCTCCAAATTTGGTCATATCAGAATAACAGCAGACACAAACTGACACGAGTCATTCCGTCCCCGAGTGTTTGGGTTCTTTGTTGTGTGCCTGTGTCAGTTTAACACAGTGTTAACAGGTAACGCTAAATATGGCAGCTTTGAAGGACCAATCAACACACCTTTGTCAGACAGGTTACACGTGGGGTCAACAGCAACAGCTTCTGTACAAAAATTGCCATTAAGAAATGACATTTTAAAGATACAAATTTCCCATATAGCGTTACGTTTCCTAAGAGACTGCCCTCTTTTCCATCCCAGGAACGTTTCCACAAACAGTTGATACAATAGATTACTTTATCTGTGCAAACCACAACAACCAAATTCAGTTTCAGTTTATGGGCTGTAGTCCCTCCTCCTGAGGTTGGACTTTCTAATGGTCCAGGAACTATTAGGTGGTCTGCAGAGTCTGCAGTGCTGCACTTCAATTACTGCGTGAACTTAAGCTTTGATCACTGCTACATACACAGCATCATTCAGAATGCAAAGAATGTATCACAAGTATCAAGATCACAGAAATCACTCAGCGGATTCTCTCTACAACTCGTAGCCTTTCTACCTTTGCATGTCTCCTTCCCATTCATTCAAACATCACACAGTCAAAAAAAGAATTCCCCTTTTAATCCATCCATCAGTCAAATACTCCTAACCTTCACAGTTCTTCAGATACCATGGAAATGCAAACAGGTACATGCAAAACAACTTTTAGTTCCCAATTATTTGGTTGAAAAGGGCCAAAGGTTACTGCCCAGATGGTGCCAGTAACAGACATGGTAACACTGCCCTTGCTGCACCTAGACTGACCTTTGGTGGAGAATACCATCTTCACACAGAAACACTGCATTCCACTGAAGCCTAATAGGCTTTCAGTCCATGTTTCTTTTGTTGTTGTTTTTTTCAGAAAGGAATCAATAGGTCCACAGGTGACACAAACAATACTGTGACTGAATCGGTTATATGGGGAAGGGTGGATGGGAAAAGAGAGGGATACAGTGGGAGGTAAAGAGAAGAAAAGGATCAGGAGATTTTACAGCGATGAAGAGAGAAGCACCTTGGGTATTATTTGAGTGTTAAATGTGTCAATGTCATCTGTGATCAACACTACTTGAGTGTCCATGCGTGTCTGTGCCTGATCTTGTGTGTGTGTTGTGTGTGTGTGTGTTTGTGTGTGTGTGTATGCATGCTTGCGTGCGTGTGTGCGTGCGTGTATGTGCCTGAGGAGCAGGAGTGTGAAGGCAGATATGGACGATATAATAAAGACAGAGAGCAAAAACAACAGCTGGGGGAGATATTAACCAAGAAGCATGCAGCCCCGCCCCACACACACACACAGCTCCACCCCTTACAGCCTGACCCACCCAAGGCAACCCCAACTGCCCCCATCGTGCAGTCTTTCCTCTCTATCTCTCTCTCTGATTAACCCACCTGTTAGCAGGCTGATCCCAGCACAGCTCGCTGACTCTCATAGGCAGTGAGTTGCCAGTGTTGATTTCCTGGGTGCTTAGTAACTTTGTAACCTTAAAACAAACTCTACTTGAGTTTTAATTACAGCTGCGTAGCTCATGGCACATACATTAGTACACTGCGACTTCAGTTTCCCCCAGGCAGGTCAGCATTGTGGTTAAGAGTTTATGCACCTTGTTTTATGCTACCGTAATAAGTAGGCCTTTATTAAACTGTTGTTTTTAATAAAGAATCAATTAGGAGTGCCATTAGTATTACGTGAGCTTGTCTAGGTGCTTTATGCAGTCATATTGCAAAAGAATTTACAAAAGAACGCCAAATATCCTTCCTGTTGACAGTGTTAAGAACCCTGATCTATAGTCTGACCTGGATGTAAGACAAACACATTGTCAGTTACAAAGGCCTAAGAAGAAAGAACAGGATGTAGACCCTTTCTAGTTAGAGCTGGAGCTAAGTAAGAAAAGAAAAAAAAAGTCTCAATAATTCCATAAATCACTTGTCCCTCTTATATTTTCTGATTTTAGGCTATGTGCTATAAAATGACCACTTTGCTTCAGGACAAATGAAAAAGTCTGTCAACAACCTGGGCTTTATCTTTATAATTTTGGCCAACATTAATGAAGATTTTAAACATGTTTAAGTAAAAAAGCTTTACTGGGGATCAACTCCGCAACAATCAAATGTGGATGTTATTACTGTTCACCTTTGTTTTCACTTCCAAATAAGTAGTTTGGTAACTTGGCTAAACCTGTCTGCGTTGCAACGCCCCATAAACTCATACACTTGCCAAAGCCTGTGTAGCAGCGTCTCCACTCATTGTGTCGCTTCAATGAAGAGATTTAATAAAATGTCACCATAACTGACGTGGTGGAAGACTATAACCTCAATACAGCACACAGGTCAATCAGGTTGACAAAGCTCACGACCTGTCATTCCTGTCCTCAGTTGACGCCTCAGAATCCCTCATCAACAATGTAGCAATTCCTGAAGAACCTCTCTTCAAAGTCTCCAGTAATTGAAGCGTACACTCCTTTCACAACAAAGTGCTACAAACTGTTTCCTTTCCTCCCTTTTCAGATTTAATGTCACACACTAAAGGCAGGCTCTCAGTGCTCTGTGGATAAAACATTATCACTGACAAGAGGCACATTCAACATCCAAAAAAAAATGCTTTTCAGCGAGGAAAGCCTTGGGTTGATAACCAATTCACTGGTGTTCTAATAAAGATTAGAAGGCAAAAAATCAAATTACAGTTGTTGTGCTTCTGAAAGGAAACTCCCTCCTGGTGGATAGCGTTGAGGGTGAAGAAACAAAACCCACCGTTGAGAAGAGTCTGTTGACCCATCCATTATCTCAAAATCATCACTTTTATAACATCTTGGCTCAGTCATCCTGGCAGTGAGACTTTCAACACCAGCAATGGTTGTTACAGACAACGTCGGCACCCGTGGCACCTCGGCCTAACTCAGGAAACAGTCTGTTTGTGCTGGAACCAGGTGAACTGATCTCACCACACTGGCAGATTTTTCACTTGGTTTATTAACATCCTAATATTAGAGGTGAAAAGGCTAAATGACTTGTTAACAGGAAGCCGTTCACAAAAACAAACAATGTGCCTATCTTGCATGCATTTAACAATTGTTTTCATACAATCATACTAACTGGGATTCATGTGGATAAATATGAGTGGAAGCAAGTGTGAGCAACCATTCTCAATGTGACTAGTTCCTTTCACTTCTGTGACTGGTAGACTATATTCCTTTTTTTTTTAATTTCAATTCCAACCTCGGTAATGAAGTAATATTGTATATAGCCTGAATGAAACAACACTGTGAGAATGCACAGGGCAAAGTATCTAAAGTGCTTTTAGTAAAGCATCTTTAGAATACTGTAGTGTCACCACAGCAGACCCGCGTCAATATCCGCCGCCATAATACGTACATAATTACATAGCCGAGTGTAAGAGCGGTTGGATTCTCTGAGCATTGTGGTGGTCTTTTCCTAAGTCCTTATGAATTCTTCTTCACATCTTTCCTTGACCTTGTGATAGGGCTGGGCAATATATCGATATTATATGGATATCGTGATATGAGACTAGATATCGTCTTAGATTTTGGATATCGTAATATCGTGATATGACATAAGTGTTGTCTTTTACTGGTTTTAAAGGCTGCATTACAGTAAAGTGATGTACTTTTCTGAACTCACCAGCCTGTTCTAACTGTTCTATTATTTGCCTTTTCCCCACTTAGACATTACATCCACATTACTGATAATTATTTATCTAAAATCAAAGTGTGAAGATATTTTGTTAGAGCACCAATTGTCAACCCTAGAATATTGCCGCAATATCGATATCGAGGTATTTGGTCAAGAATATCGTGATATCTGATTTTCTCCATATCGCCCATTCCTACCTTGTGACATTTTCCATGGAGGTCAAGGAAAAAGTGCTTAGGACGTAATGTTTTTGACTATTCGACCAAAGCCTAAGATGTCACCAATGCCTCTTTTTCTGCCATGATGTCATCGCCTCATTGAGTGTCGTGCCAATGGTTATGTTGTGCACAGGAAAGAAGTTTAAACTTTCGCTTGCCTGGCCAATCACAGCGCGAAGGGAGTGTGAATGATGGATTGTCGTGGATGGGTGTCGGAAGCTATGCGACCAGCCGACGAACACTTCTGAGGAAGCATGCTGGTGGCTTTAAGCTACAGCAATCTCTCAACAAGCAGGAGAAGCTTCTGCATTCACTGTATCGATAAACAGACCTGTCCCAGTCAGAGCAGCTGTTTTTACTTCCTGGAAGCTAAACTCTTTTTTATTTATTTTTTTTTACTTTATTTGCATACTTTTATGGAAGCTCAACTCTGGGAGGAAGTGGGCTGCCAACAATGACATCATTATCCTGCACCAGCAGAGGGAGCTGCATCAGTCCAATATCTGCACTGCCCCCCCACACACACACAACATCCCTCTCTCTCTCTCTCTCTCTCTCTCTCTCTGCATCCCAAAATTGTGAATGTGTGTCTTTAGAATGGATTTAATGCTCAACCATAAACACACAATTCCATATACAAGTAAAGGCATGCACGCACGCATGCACGCACACACACACACACACTCATGCTAGCAAAGCCCTCCTGGCAAAAGCACAGCATATAGGCCTCTAACCTCTCATGTCTCATGCTCTCTCACTCACACACACAAACACACGGAGAGTAATAGAGTGTGTGTACATATATGTGACTGTGTATGTGTGTGTATGTGTTGTGGCCTGTCTTTGTGCATGAGTGCTCCTGTTTGCTGGAGGACAACTGACTTGTTTACGTGCATTCATCAGTGACACACACATACACAAACACACACATGCACAGAGGGCCTCATTGTGTGTTTGTTTGTGTGTATTTGTGTGTATATAAGAGAGAGTGAGTGAGTGAGTGAGTGAGTGAGTGAGTGGAAGTGAAGGGATAGAGTGAGGAGATAGCGAGATACATGGTTATTCACTGTGGTATAGGTATTCAGTGTTTTTGTGTGTGTGTGTGTGTGTGTGTGTGTGTGTGTGTGTGTGTGTGTGTGTGTGTGTGTGTGTGTGTGTGTGTGTGTGTGTGTGTGTGTTCGCCTTTGGCTGAAGCAGCGTGTTAGAAAGAGAGAGACAGAGAAGGGGGCAGGGAGAGAGTAGAGAAAGAGAGAGGGAGAGAGAGAGAGAGAGAGGCAGAGAGAGGCAGGCTGGTTTGGAAAGGTGGAGGAGGAAGAGGAGGAGTGAGGAGGGAGAGGGGAGGGGTCAGGCTACACAGCCTTTTCGGCAACTCCCGCCAGAGCCGCGGTTGCCATGGTGACGGGGCGAGCGGAAGCAGAGCCTCCCTTGACATATCCTATTAGGGCGAGAGAGAGGGAGAGAGGCAGAGAGACAGAGAGTGTGAGAGAGAGAGAGAGGTAGAGAGGGAGGAGAGTTGGAAAAAGAAAATAGAAGAACGATGATGGGAGAAAGAGAGATAAGGTGTGTGTGTGTGTGTGTGTGTGTGTGTGTGTGTGTGTGTGTGTGTGTGTGTGTGTGTGTGTGTGTGTGTGTGTGTGTGTGTGTGTGAATCAAGACTAAACTAAACTCACTATCTATGCGTCCAGAGGGAAACCACCCTGCTTAATGCTACACTGTGATCAACAAATCTGTGTTGAAATCATGGAAATAGACAAAAGCAACCTCAAAACCGCAAATGAAACATTCCTCCTCAACACACACACACACACACACACACACACAAATATCCACGAGAAGTAACAAAAACTTGCACATACACACACCAACACACATGAATGCTAGACCCGACACGCTCTCTGTCTCCCGCCTACAGCTTCTGTCTAACCAGAGCACCGTGTTGGTGGGCAGCACCAGTCTGAGCGTCCAGTCTGAAATCCTCACACAGCCTGCGATCTACAGAAGGTAAATGCACGTGTGTGCATTTTTAACACTGTATTATTTTTTTTATGAAGTTTCTAGAAGTCGTGATGCTAATGGCGTTAGCGTGTTAACGTCCAGAGCTGTTGCGTTCATCTTTTTCAGGATGTCTCTTAAATTCTTTTTAAGACCATTGCACAATCAAAAATCATGATTCAATATTATATATCAAGTTTGCAGGGAAATATGAATTATTGCTCCAGCCATGCAGTTCCTCCAGCCTTTAGAGGTTGAGGGAATAAGGGATAAACTGTGTATCAACGTGTTTTAGTATTGTCAAATTAGCTAAGAAAGTTAAAGCGTCTTCATGATGGTGAAAGAGTAGATGAGATTTGGGTTTATGTAAGTGATTAAGTGAGGGACAGTTGTGTTCTTCATCTTCATACATCTTGATGTGTTTCACATATTTCCTTTTGTCATTGTGTGTTAACAGTGGCGATACAAACGAATCAGAAAATAAAAGTCATAATAATGAATTGGAGTTAAAACAACAGACGTCACATTAAGTAGGATGTGAGTGATTTTTTGGCTCCCAATGGAGGACCCGCTTCCTGGAGACTTTATCTTTGAACAGGAAACTCCACTCCCCTCTGTACGAGGCAGACACAGAGGTGTGGTCAACACACACACACACACACACACACACACACACACACACACACACACACACACACACACTGCTTAATGATTCCTTACGCAATAGTACTCCACCCAGCCCCCACCCTTTTAACCCAAACCACACCATGCCACTACACAACACACACACACACATATGGGGCTCTACCAGACCCTCCCCCATCTCCCCAACCCCTCACAGCCTCATGAGCACACATTGACATAAATCTGCTTTTTCTCTGAAATAGTTTTAAATTCAGCCAATCCGGAGTTTAGCAGCAGGTGTTGGGCTCCTGTGTGGTTCGAGTTATAGGTCAGTCTCTTGCACCCACCACTTCCTTCACACTCGTCAGTTCTTCTACTGAGCAGAATAAATGATCAACTGAGATGATGTAACATGAAAAATAACCTTCAAAGCAGCATATGAATCTGTTTCTTTGTGCAATGTCTCTTTCAACTCAAATTGTTGGAATTCAAAGGGCTTTTTAGATACAGTATTTTAATGAAATGACCAACTAACTAAGTATATTCAGAACAGTTTAGAGACACATAATGGTGCATATAAAGTGTGTAAATGTGTAGCCTTCTTGGGTCTGAGGGTATTTTCAGACACACAGATGAGTTTGGCATGCTCTGATATTGTTGTCAATTTGAACAAATGTAAGCAGGATTTTCAAATTAATGACTTTTTTTTGTATTTAGCACAGGTTCAGCTACAATAATATCTAAGTAGAATGTATTTGACGATTGTACTTTTTTTTAAATAACTGGTAAAACAACTTGTAAAAAGAAGTTTTAGAAGTGTGCTGGAATTTGTGAAAAAAAAAAACCGTTTTGGTCACTTGGGGTGACTGTGTGAAGTCTTATGTATGTAAATATCAGACACACTTCCATCTGCTCCATTGTTTTATACAACTATTTTGCAATCCAAAAACAAAAGTATGCCTGTTGTTATGTGACCAAGAGTTGGCGGTGGAGGGGTTATGGCTCTTTACACTGAATATGCAAAAAGGGCTTGTTCACAGCTAAGCCCAGGTAAATATGACTGCACAAAACATACAGCAGGGCTATACAACTATATTGTTTAGTTGGACACGGAAAGAATGAAGAATGCAGACATCATCAAGGTCCGATGACATCATTGACGTCCATTAATAATTAGCCATGTGGATTTACTGCTTGTATAGAGGAGAGGCTTTGTTTCCGTCAGCGGAAGAGGATGTAAAGAAATGTTCTGCTCAGGTGAATAAATATACCTAAAGTATTCACCTAAAATAGTTCCAGACTTGGTTGAATATATGGGATTAATCATATATTGTTATGAATCCACAGGGCACACACTGAAATCACTTGCAATTTAAATATACAAATAAAAGAAACTATTTTAAATGTGTCCCTCTAAGCGTAAGCATGGAGCAGAGGAGAAATTAATCTAATGCTTCTGATGTGTGTGTTCTCACTGCCAAGCCAAAACTCCCAAAAAACCCTTTTCAATTGATCGTGTGGCCACAGACAAAAACACTCCACTTGCCTTTCAGTTTCACTGAGAAGACCTGTTTGCACGGTTAGCTTTCCTAATGAAAACCAATGGTACCCTCAGTTTGGTATTTGCTTACAGCTGGCTGTACAGAGGACAACACTAGGACAACATTATGATAACAAAAAAACAACATTGAACGCAAAATGGATGGCAATCATAATCCTGCAGCGCAGGCTTTTTCTTATCTGACTGTCCACGCCCTCTCCACCTTCCCTCTAAACTCTCCTCTCTCCATCTGCGCTCTTTCCTTGCCAAATTGTTTATTTTTCTCTTTATCCTCTCTTTCCTCTCTTTTTCTCTCTATCCTCTCTGCTTTTACACTTCCTTTCTTCATACCTCTCTCATCCTCCACCCATTCCAGCTGACAACACCCTTCCCTCCTTCCTCAGTATGTAGGCTGGGTTAATGGCTGCTATAGCGTGCCTGTAACTCTTACAGAACTCACCTTATGATTACAGCTCACGCCCTTTATTCTATACCCTCATCTGTTTTCGATGAAAACACGGTGCAACTAAAGTTAGACATAGCTGCAGCAGCATGTCTGCGCTGCCAACCTGCCAGCTCATCCAGGGCTCCCAAAGTTTTTATTACTCATGATTATATTCAATCAGCATTCAGAAAGTCTAGCCACCATTAATCATTATATCCCTAATCACACTTAAAACCAGCAACCAGCCAGCAGACAAACACTAAAAATAATCCAATACAAGTAAGTTTGTCTTTTCTAACAGCCATGAGGCTGGCCAGGTAACCATGCATCACTACATATATTTTGAAGAACATAATGTGGCTCTTTGGAAGACAAGAGGTGAACCAAATAATGGTTACACCTAATGATAAATAATTTAAATTCCAAAAGGTATAATTCAAATGTAGACAAAAGACTTATAAGGTTGAGAACAAAACTCAACAGACTGGAACTTCCTATCATTATCAAAATGATTGGCAGGGCTATTAATTTAGGACAAACCCAAACAACAACTACATTTAGTTAGGAATGCTGTCTGCTGCTGTTTAATGTTTGTTTACATCAGTCACTATTGTAAACCCTAGAGAATAAAGGTCTAGATTTTCAACTATGATCAGTTAACAACAACAACAACAACAACAACATGCAGATCTTTTAATAATTAAATAAAAATCTTCAATTATGTATTTATGTGGTAAAGTGCACTTTCTGTAAGTCGCTGTGGAAAAAAGTGTCTGCCAAATAAATGTAATGTAATTTAATGAAAGAGGTCTGGGAATTGTTGGGCACTCTGAGATTTCAGTTATCAAAGTAACATGAGACAACTAAAACAGCGTCCAAAATGCAGCTGCAAATGCAGAAAAATGTCTATGTCAAATCGCGACAACATCTGCAAAACACAGACTGAAACTAACCAACAAAGATATGACAAACATATACAGCAGAGGCAATAGGTAGATGTAGCACTGGGGACTTAATAACTTCTTTTGCTATGAAGTGGTTATGTTATTTTGCTCCTCTAAATCACATTGTCTGCCTATGATTTAAAGACGTGGAATGCACAATTTGTCATGTTTATATACACCATTCGAATCTTCTGAAGAAAAATAAAGAGGAGTCGATTTATACTCCCCCGCTTTAGCGTAAATCAGTAGGTAAAAGATGCAGCTCTGCGCTCCAAATTAGCTGAATTTATTAGCAGTCGGGCTGAAAAAGTTTGAGGGGACATGAAGGGTAACCCTTGCAGGGGTTTCTTTTTGGGAGGTTTTCTCCTTAAAAATGATTCACACAGTCTGTTATCAGGGAGCTCTGCGGCTGCTGTGACCTCTGACCTCCTCACTATTCCTTTAATGGAGCTCGTTCTACTGATGCTCTCCCTGAAAGTCACTCAGGATTAAAACAAACAAGAGGTCAACTTTGCTGCTCGAAATGCAGAACCGCAAATGTCAACACGCCGCGAGAGCAATTAAGTGTCTGTTTGTTCTGTGTGTTTCATGACTTTCTACGTCTTTTTTCAACCATCCATCAATTGTTCCCAGCCACCATCGGGACAACCTGCGCTTCCCACTCCCTCACTTTCCAGACGTCACGTCGACAGAGCAGGAATGCTCATCATGATCTTTAAATATCCAGAGAGTACACAAGCTTTCTTCTCAGAGCTGCCTGTCTACGTTTACGCAGTTCCATTCATATTGTCACTGCTACTGGTGGTCCTGAGTTATAGGGGGTTTGATGCTTTGCTCAAAGGCTCTCCAGCAGCAGCAGTTACTGAGGACAATGCGGGTGTTTTCTGGAACTCGTAGCCGCAGCAGAAGGAGAAGAAAAGTTGTGTAATTGGCATGTGTTGCGATATCACTGCTTTGTCAATGGGATGAATTATCACAAATCGCCCGGCTTTGAGGGCATCTTTTCTTTTTATAATATGACAGTATGACAGAAAGACTCAAGTTATGTTCATGAAGAACAGTTAAGAAACTGTTTAGAGTTGATATCACTCATATGTAGTGTCCAATTTCACAAAATGACAGGTAGAGGCATCTTTACAATTTCCAGTAGCGCTGCAAAAATTCAATGTTTGAAATATTTCAGAACAGACTGTCAAATCAACATCTATTCAGAGTCAAAATGCCGACGCTCCTTGGGTGTTTTTAATGCGGTTTTGAAGAGCGCCTTTGCAGTGTTTGTCACTCTGTCAGCAGGATTTGCAAAAATCAATTTCCATTAAAGGTGTAAAACAACTGATTAAAAACTTGAACCCCAGCGCAACTTTTGCCACAATGCAAAGCAACATCACCCAGCAAAATTTCAAATAAATACACATTGCTTGTAGATTATTTTGTAATGGGAACGCTGTTTTTCTACCGTTTACCTGAAACAACACATGACCACCGAGACGGCTCCTTGCATATTATTTAACAAAGGGCTGTCTTTGGTCTAAACCCCAACTTAAACCCTGGTCAGATAAAAGCATCTTGATTAGTGCTGTCAGTTAAACGCGTTATTAACGGCGTTAACACAAACCCATTTTAACAGCGTCAATTTTATCACGAGATTAACGTTCTTTTTGGCCTAGCAAACTTTGTAGTTTTTTTCAGTTGCTGTTGCAACAACTAGTAACGTTAGAAAAACTACAACACCACACTGGCTCTAGCTAGCCCGGAAACAAAACAACAGGCACGCCGCACACACTTGTTTGGGCATGCGAGCCGGCCAAAGAGTAGTAGGTTAACGTTATGAGTGGATGGCGAGCACGAGACGCCAAAATGGATGCCAAGAAGATTCTGAATGGAAAGTTTACTTTTAAAATGTTGCCAAATGGTTCCATTGACAAGACCAAAGTGATCTGTGTGTTTTGTCGTTGTGAACTGAGCTATCATCGCAGCACGTCCAGTCTGAAATACCACTTGATGGCCGAGCACACAGCTGATGCCAATTCTCCGCCCCCTCGTCAAAGCCAGGCGACAATGGATGACTTCAGACAGAAGCACATGGATACCACAACTAAGAACAAACTTACTGCAGCCATAGCTAAATGGGTGGCTACTGCATGAAAATTAGATTAAAAAAAAAAAATGAGAAACAAAAATAATGGGACAAAAAGAAATCAAGGGACATTTAGAATAGATAAAAATGTGCGATTAATTGCGAGTTAACTATGACATTAATGCGATTAATCGCGATTAAATATTTTTATCGTTTAACAGCACTAATCTTGATCTATTCACACCAACCTCTAAAATGAGTATATCTCAGCTCAGTGCATTTGATTTTAAATTAGAATCCAATGCTTAGTGATCAAAAAATTGATACACCTTGTTGTAGTTTTGTCCATCGTATTAGTTATGATAACACAAGAAACAAGCAATCAGATGATCAGACAGGTTGTAAACAAGCCAATAGCAACAATATCTAAACCACTTCATTTGGAGTTAAAACTGAAATTGAGGTGTTGGTAATAATCCCTCCGTGCACATCAAACCTGTGCGAGCACATCTACAACGAGTACAGTGGGTCAACGCTCAGCAGGAAGTCAGGATGTTAACTGTGACGGAGGATTTTGGACAGTTTGGGTAATAATTTTACTTCCCGCATTTGTTTTCTTTTCCAAATACGTTGAGCCTGGAGGTTTGTTTACAGTCTGTCTGATCGTCTAAAATGGAGGCCATTGCTCTGAATTACAATCAAGATCAAATCTGGACTCCCTTAAAGGGGAACTATGCAGGGTTTTTTTTAGCTTAATTTACCTTAACTGAACAGCTTCGGAGTCATTGGAATGGTTATATGACTTTTTACGGGTTGAATGGTGGTCGTCTTGCTTCCCCCTAGCACCTTGCAACTGACTCAGCGTCAGGAAGTATCGCGTGATAGCAGATCTTGCGATGTAACAAATTGCTTTACGGCACTGCACACATACACGCCCCCATCCAGGAACCGGCTGGTAGCAATGGAGTTTTTCACACTATCGTCATGGCTGAGCCGGCAAAAAAGAAGCAGAAAGCTAGGAAAGCATTGTCGGAGGAACAGAGAAAGAGGAAACGGCAGACTGACCGAGCAGGTTTTTACACAGTGTTGCCAAATATCTATTCCGAAGCTGTAGGGGGAGCTCTATAGAGAAAACTGCGAGCAAAAAGCGAGAAAACCGCAAAGAAATTGCAAAAACTGCATAGCGCCCATTTAAGTCGGAACACTAAAGAGAAGTGAGAGCTGTATCATTTGACATGTAATTAGTTAATCACTGAGTCATTTGTAAATGTTGCTGCCAGGTATAAAAATAATGAAATCCTGCTCTTATAATCCGGAGTGTTAACTCTGCGTCATCAAACACGCCTGAACCTGAGCGACACGGGGCGGCGGCCACACCTACCCACGCCCACCAGACTCTCATCTCATCTATCCGTTCATCCACAGACCCTCCACCCTCTTCTAACCAATCAACCAATCACCTCCATCCACCCTGTCTCCCTCTCCTCACCGTGCACTCCATCTCCTCCGGCTCTGGTTTGATCTGTACAGAGGGCATGACTGTCTCGCCCTCCTCTTCCTCCTCCTCCTCCTCCTTCTCCTTCACAGACTGTGTCGCCACTTCCTCTCGCTCCTCTTCGCCTGCTTCCTCCTCTTCCTCCTCCTGAGGCGGCTGATGCCTGGTCACCGGCTCCTCCTCCTCCTCCTTCTCTTCCTCTTCCCGGTCTGTCGGCTGCGGTGGTGATGATGACGATGGCGGCGGTTGATGCTGTTGGGTCAGGGCGCTCTGCTTGGCCGGGATCCTCTGCTTCTTCAGGGCGCCGACAGCACTCTTCTTCTGCTTAGGAGTCGACTGGCACTGAGTAGGAGGAGGAGAAGAAGAGACAGAAGGTGAGAGGGATCTGTGACAAATGGAGGAAGAAGGGTAGAAGGTAGGGGAAGACAGGAAGGGGCTGAGGAAGGGGAAGAGAGGAGGTGATAAGGGGGGTAGTTGAGGAGAAAAAAAGGGGGTGGAGAGAATGGCAGAGAAAACAGGGGAAGGAAGGGTGAGAACAATGTAAAAAAAAAAAAAATAAAAAAAAAAAAGCCCAAACTTTCAGGCCAGAAGGAGAGGGTGAAAAGAGGGGATTTGCTAAAGGATTTGAGGAAGGAATGAGAAGTAAAGTAGGCGGGGGGAGAAAAAGAAGGAAGCAAGAAATTTGAAAAAGGAGGAGACCAGATAAGAGGCCAGGAGGGGAGGAAGAGGGGGAGGAAGACAGGTAGGAGAGGAAGTAAGACAGGAAATGGCATACTCGAGTTTGGAGGGGAAAAAAAAAAAGCATGATTACAAGCATTACCTCTGCTCTAAAAGCTGGCTAAAGAAAACCCCTGCTCAAAAATCTGCCAGAAGAGGGGGGTAAAAACACACACACACAGAGAACCACATTCTGTTTAAAAAAGATAGAAAATGAAAGGCAAAGAGAGAGACAGAGGAGGCAGAGAGACAAAGGCCTAATCCTGAGGCTGCCAGTGAGGGAATGAGAACGAAAGAGAAATAACAGAGACACAGACTGAGCAGGGAGGAGTAGCAGTGAACTGACCCCTCCCTCCCTTTCAGCTCAGGCAGGCGGACACACCCTTTTCTGGAAGCCGAGCGAGAGACACACACAGAAAAGGAGAGAGAGAGGTGTGGGGAGTGCTGAGGCAGAGGGACTCAACACACACACAGACACTAGTAAAGCACACACCTCTTCTCTTCTTTTCTGTCTCCATTTTCTCTCTATGCCCACTTCCTTTCTCTGACATCTAAATGTACTACGCCTCTATCTGAGAATTACTAGCACCAAACAAATGTTGGAATTTTTCTAAAGATGTAAATCATCTACTTGAAGGTTTCCCGAAGAATGGCAGCATAATATGACTTAAATATAAAGTGAGGTGTAGCATCGGTTATCATCTGAAATATGTCGTTATCCTCAACTGTCTATCAACGTGAATAAAGCTGCAGAATTACTTTCATTGTGTTGTAATTTTAGTCTACAAACCATATCCTCTTCAAAAGCAGTAAGTAAGCAAGTGTGCAATATGAAATATAATCTACATTTCGATATCTTCTATATTTCTCTGCACATGCTGACTGATTCTGCTGACCCACCACTTTGAACACTGCTGATCTACACAAGTAGTAAAAGAGATGACTTCCCTTCTGATTTTTTTCTGTCTCTTTAAACTCGGCTGTTGCTGATGCGACTGCGGTTACAGCCAACATTTCAGGGGAATTTCTTAGAGTTGTGGTTATGAAAAGAAATTTGACTTTGTGAGATTTGCACGTCCACATTTGAGCTGAAATGACATGTAAAGAGCTGTATTTCTTTACATCTATTTGCCAGGAATGTGAACCTAACACAATTAAAGCACAAGCGGAAACATCTTGTTGGGTCGCCCGATGAACGTAGTTGTGTGATTGAACCTGTACACGCTAAAGGACTGTCACACTGACCGATCCAGCACGGCGTGGGCTACTTCTACTACGTTTTCATTTTCTTTCTTTTGAGACAAAAATAATAATCTCCATCCACACAAGAGTTTTAGCTCCAGTAGCAGAACTAAACTTTGTTCATATTAACACGTCTGACAATGCATATCACATGACCATTAGCATAGACTGGGCACGCGCATGCCGGTGTAAACAGGAAGCAGATTGCCTGCGGTTGAAAATCATGGCTGTAAAAGGTGAAAAATATTTTGGAAAAAGAACGACAATGGCGAAAAAGTAAGATCAGGGATTTATTAGCTTGGACAGACGAGGTGGAAATGTTACTGAAAGGTATGTAAGCCTACCTAAGCGATAAGACCGACTGACTCGTGAATTGTCGTTTCCAAAGGGACCGTCCGTCCAGACTTCAAAGCAACTCCATAGTTTTCAAACCAAAACGGGGACAGCAGTGTTTCCAAATGTCTCCGTTTTAGGGGCTCGGGAACGCCAGAGTAGCGCAGACGTGAGGGATAAACATAGCAAAAGATACCCGTTTTTAAACCAAAACTTAATAGTGTAAATTAAGCCTTAGTACTGATCATGTCATCCTTTGCGAGCAAGCTTCACACAGGAAGTGATGGTGAAATGACTTCACGGCATCTTTCTCACAGTGCAAGAGGCGCTCAAATACACACCCTTGTTCTATACTTCCTGTCTGCAGTAACGACCCTGCTGTACAACCCACTGCTTATCAGGGGAAATAGTGCTATGTACAGTATCTACCATGGACTGTAAGGATGAGGGGTGTTAGCTAACCACATGCGTATAACATTAAATGTTATATTAAGGAACAGTAACTTGTAAAAGTAGCAATACAATCATTTGAAAATAAATGTTCAGCATTCAGTAATAACTTTTGTAAAAGATAACATTTTAACAGTAAAAGAATAGACATGTTAATGTCTGATAGTTTTTTAGACATTGAAGATTTATTTATTTATGTCTTCAGTAGAGTTCTAGATTAAATGTACTTACTGTGCTGTATACTTCAAAAAATTGGAAATAAGCATTGCTACAGAGCTGATTTTCTTTCTTTCTTCATCCTGAATCCAGTGCAGAGAGAAGCCATGATAAACAGTCCATGTCAGCCTAAAAACGACAGAATCCCTGGACTTTCCTACAGTAATACTAACAAGTGTTTTTAATCCATTTATTTTGTGTACTGTGTTGTGCCTGGTACTGCAGACAGAGACTGTTGCAATGCAAGCTGGCATGTCACCCAGTTCCAGGGGATTCCACAGTGAGGTGTGGCCTCAGCCAATCAGTCTGGGTGTGGCCGCAAGCACCACCCCTCTCACACACACACGCACGCACACACACACACACACACACACACACACACACACAGAGGACACACACTGGTCTCTCAGTCCCATTGTGATGGGACAGAGCCCCCTCTGTGTCTCTAGACAAAGGTAAACGCAGCTCGATGCCACACCTTCCCCCCCAACCAACAACCCACACACAGCCAGGCTCTGAAATTTCACCAAACAACCTCCCTAATACATATGAAGTATCATGTACTTTCTATCTCTTGCTCTTTATATCTCTTTATTACAGCGGTCAAAGGCCAAACAGACTATGTAACACCGCTACCATTGAGTTTGAGCATTTTTTTTTCAGCCAGCTAAAAACTGAGGGTAATTGAGTTTTTCCATGGCAGGGACAGTCAACAATCGCACATGAATAAATACATTGGTGTATTCATTCCATTGAAATGGACCACAATACACTGCAGCTAAACGATAGGTTACAAGTGCAACCTTTGATTTATTTTTATACTGCTATATGTTGATTTCCTGTTGTTAGGAAGTACTTTTTACTTTACTTAAAAGGGAAGAAAACTTCCTGTGTAGTTGTATATAGAGTTCAGAAGAAGATAAGATAAGGTAAAAGATAAAAACGATCAACTGGAACCAGTTCTCGAAGAGTGCAGGAAACAGCAACATCTGCAACCCTCCCGTTACACATTTAACTACATGTGAATTAGAACTGCATGAGTGAAATATGTTGAAGAAGTCTGGATTCCAAAAATTAACAGGATGTGCAGAGCAAAAACTGAGTGGAAAGGATGGTAATTAAACAACCAGAATCTGAAAGTTCTTCAATAAATATGTTCCAACAAAACTCATGTACTTCTAGTGCATTCTCTTTTGTCCGTTATCTTATTCTATCTTTTTTTTGGTAGGGGGGTTAGGGGTTTGTTCCAGCATGATGTTTTCAAACTCTTCCCCTTTGCTGGCCTCGTTAACATCTGTTCTCTTCTGTGATTGGCCACTTCTTCTCTGCCTTTCATGTTGGACCTGCCCATTCAGTTCTGTGGAGGTATCATAAATACAAATGTCTCTCCTTCAACAATCAAACAGATCCTGAATGATATCAGACACCCTCATCACCTTTTTCTAATCGTCTCATCAAGTTGTACATTTATCCAACGGAAAAACAAACAATGTAAATGTAATGTAATGTAAATGTTAACAATGATTGGCTGTCACAGTATGGAACCTCAGGAGGTGCTTTATCTCACAGCCAAATCGCATTCTGGATCCTATGTTTTCTCATCCCAAAGCTGTTTGGGGAATTTTTGCAAATTAATAATAGAATTAAAACACATTTGATGCTCGACAGTTAGATGATAAGAAGCACCCCTTTTAGTTGTGAAAGCTTCATTGTTGACATTTTTAGGTCTTGAGGAGGGAGGATTTGTTTCTGTCTGCGAACTGCACAGCTGAAGAGCAAAACACCTTTAACGAAACTACCAACTTTTTAAAGCCATCTTTCAAATCTACAGAGGTTTGAGCGTCTGATATGTGGAAAAAAAGATTTTTGATCAATTAAAAAAAAACATTTCATAGACTTTTTCATGTTTTATGTCGTATACAAATTATCTTATCTCACACCATTCTTAGCTTTCATATGCAGCAATGATTTCAAAGTTGAAAACAGATGTGTGTGATATTTAGCTACAGCGAAAGGCTGTAGCCAGACCTGGATTGAATAGGATTTTGCAAATAATTCCTTAGCACTTGTTTAAACCTAATCTGGAGCTCCAGCTAGGTGGAGTTCAGATGGAGCCACATAAGCAGTAAATTACAGAAAAAAAAACACACTGAATTAAAATGTAAAGTCATTTGAACTTTCTGTAGCTGTGCTTCAGCATACAAACCACACCCATT
This sequence comes from Perca fluviatilis, assembly GCF_010015445.1. Classification (NCBI taxonomy): domain Eukaryota; kingdom Metazoa; phylum Chordata; class Actinopteri; order Perciformes; family Percidae; genus Perca; species Perca fluviatilis. The sequence continues at coordinate 11,918,976 of NC_053127.1, read as the reverse complement.
CTACCGTTCCGAACAGAATTAAGGAAACACTGAGAATCTTTTGCAAATCCGACTTGAAGGGGAAGGAGCACAGTGAGGGGGCCAGGAGTGTGTCTGTGTGTGTGTGTGTGTGTGTGATAGACCGAGTGAACATATATGCGCATGTTGCATGTGTGTGTGGAGGAGGGGTCCCACTGTGGAGTTCCAGGAATAAGAAGGGTAGGGTGGGGTGGGTGTGACCCTGTCAGCCTCTGATCCTACCACAGGAAGTCAGGATGGGGGAAGAGAGGGACAAGTAGGACTGACAGACAGACAGACAGACAGACAGACAGACAGACAGACAGACAGAGATGGGACCTTTTCACTGTCACTGCAGAGTGGAGGAAAGAGCAAACCTTTCTATAACCTGATTCGAGAGTCAAACGACAGACAGTGCTGCGGAGGAGGGTCTGGCTAGTCCACACAGCATTCTGGGATGGGAGAAAAACATGCTCTGGTTTATTGGCATTTCTTTAAACCAATCACAATCGTCTTGGGCGGCGCTATGCGCCGTACGGAGCAACAGCACCTCTGCAAAATAGCCTCGGGAAGGAACTTGTTTCGGTGGAACATGTGTCCGTTCAAAAGTTGTTTTAGTCGTGCAACAGAAAACTCAGATTGGACAGATAGTCTAGCTAGCTGTCTGGATTTACCCTGCAGAGATCTGAGCAAAGATTAACCATAGTCCTCATAAATCGACCAGAGTTTGTGTTCACACCGACTGCGAAGCATGTTTTAGAACTGGCTTGAATGCATAAAGTCAATGCAGGACCCGAGTGGATACAAGCAAACTCATATCTGCTCAGCAGTGTGCAGATTGAAGCAAGTTAACAAGTTTCTAGCCTCTTTTCTGTGAGCAGTTGCGCCTTCTCTCTCTTTTATATCATTGTTATTTGAATATCTTTGGGTTTTAGACTGTTGTGATGATACATTTTCACAATGATTGACATTTTATAGACTAAATGATTTACTTATGATAAATCAGTGACAAAAATAATTATTTGTTGGAGAACCTAAAAATCACCATAAGGGAACACCAGCTAATTAGGCCAAAACTCACTGACTAATAGTTGTTCTGCAGCCGTCCACTAGATCTGTCTCTGGGCTTCAAACAGGCCAATCTCAACATTTTTTACATCTATTTTTAATCGGTAAAGGCAGATTGAGGGTGAACTGAAAATTCTGCTTCATCCTCATACGGTCCCACACATTCACACCCGCTCTGAACAAACAAGTCTGTCACTGCTGAGCTATAGGGAGCTGAGGAGAGGAGTCTTGTCAGGTTTCTGAGGAGGGTTTGGACATTGAAAGTAGATGGCAGTAAGAAGGCACATATGATGGAGAGCTGACAGGTGGGGTGCTGGATGGACTTGTCATGAATGCTTCCCAAACATTTCTACTTTGTATTCAGACATAAAGGAATACCCTTATAAAAAAAAAAAGGTTTTGAGTAATTGTCTATACCTCTCACCCATAGCTCAGTCTGTCTGTAAAGGCCTGCTTTGTGTTTTATAGTTCTTACACTCATGCAGTCATCTGACAACAGAGACAGAATGGCAGCATGTGTATTGTGCGATTAGATATATTAAAACACAGTGTAACCCGGATTTTTCACTGGGCGCATCTGTGCTGCGTTCCGGCTGAGCCGCGGTTTTGTCCTCAGTCAGGTGATGAAGCTCTTGCCGTCCAATATGATATTGGGCGGCTCGCGTGAAAATAGACCTGCCGCGTATCTTTAGCGGAGCAGAGAGCCGTTTCACGCACACTTCTGGAACGTGCCGTGGCGCAGCTGGTGGAATTTCAAGCATTGACTTGAATGGCTGCGATTGTTCGCAGGGCCTGCTGCACCTCTAGCCTGGAAATCCAGACCCAAATCCGAAAGATTAAGGGTCTGGCATTGAGTAATGAAAATGGCCCAACTCGAGTTTGGGGCAGCAAGCATGCATTTGAAAAGCTCACTGCACGCAATTGGATAACACTGCGACCAATCACAACAATACACAAGGTGACGTATCCAGAGCCCCACACACTGACTTATTGGGATTTTAGCTTATTCACCGTAACCCCAAGAGTTAGACAAGTCGATATATACCCTTCTCATCTCCGTGCGTGTTGTAACGCTGTCTGACGGCCCCAGCGGCAGCAGCCCATCACAGAAAATGCAGGTGAATGGTTCCAGCAATCCTACTGCTCCGAATTGTGACAAAAGTGACAAAATAATGCCAACATGTTCCTATTTACATGTTGTGATTTGTAGAGTCACAGCGTGTACAAAAAACAACGTAACATGAGACACCGCCATCTTCTAACCGTAAACAAACCGGGAACTAGATTCTCAGACAGGCTTGCTGCAAAGCAAATCACTCGGCCCAAGTAGCAGAACTTCGCCTTCTGAGAACATAGTTCCTGGTTTGTTTACGGTTAGAAGATGGTCTCGTGTTATGTTGCTTTTGTGTTATGCCAAACCTACAAATCACAACATGTAAATAGGAACATGTTGGCGTTATTTTGTCACTTATTCGGAGCAGTAGGATTACTGGAACCAGTCACCTGCATGTTATGTGCTGGCCTGCTGCCACTGGAGCCGTCAGACAGCCTGATGAGAAGGGTATGTATCGACTTGTCTAACTCTGGGAGTTACAGTGAATAAGCTAAATTCCCAATAAGTCGGCGTGTTCCTTTAACTACAAGCGGAGCTAACTGGTAGATTAAACTGTAGTCATCTGTTTAGCTCACCTCAGGTCCGCCTATATCAGAAACACCGATGTGATTGGTGCAGCACGGCTACAAGGGCATAGTTAATGAGCATCATTACTCAATGCCAGAGTGACTCGCTGAGCAAATTAAAATTGTGCTCTCGCGAGAACTCTGGATTTCCAGGGTACTGGACCTCCGGAAAGCAGCGCAGATGCGCCCGGTGGAAAATAGGGGTTGGTGCAGACAATTGTTGCTTCACTACAATGTGTTTTTAAAGCTCTGTTCTGAGTGGGTAAAGGTCGAAACAGAAAAAAAAAAGTCCACGTAAGTTTATCTGGACCAAAGCAAGAACATTAAATTACAAAGAATGCCATGCTGTTCCCTCCTGCTCTCTGTGATCACCTATACTATGTGTTAATATAGACAATTTCATGATTGTGTTGTTCTCATTTACATATTCTTCTGTTTCTGTTGTCAGACAACGAAGCCGATATGAAATAGTAATTTAATAGCAGCTCATAAGTGACTGCTGTGCTGTGTGATCGGCTATACTGACAATTACAATGACACATCAAAATAAGTTACAGTTGACTTTTGTGTTTTATAAAATCTCCATTTTCCTAAAATACCAAGCCGGCGATCTAAGATCTATCTACTCTGAATGTTGCAGGATTGAAACTGAAAGAAAATTTTTTTTTTAATTAAACAGGTTTGCTGCAGACATACTCTTAGACTCTGGGATGTTGTTAATGATATGTTTTACTGTTTTCTGACAGACATATCTAGAATAATCAAAAACATAACCAGCGGATTTAAATCTATTATTACAGACTCGCTAGAAAATAAAAACTCTTGCTGAGCTTATTTTTTTTTACAGTGCGCGTGAGAGAGAGAGGGTGGGACAGAGACACTATCTGGGTCAGTGCTCTCCTCTCTGTCACTGCTGCCTCTCTCCAACACCCCCGGCCCTCTGCGTGCGTGTGCGTGTGCGTGTGCGTGTGCGTGTGTGTGTGTGTGTGTGTGTGTGTGTGTGTTTGAGCGGGGGGAGGGGGATTGCCCCAGTCAGCCGCACTCTGTTCATGCCCATATGTACACGTACACACTTCACGTATGCCCACACCCATGAACGCACACGCAGCACTTTCCCAAAGCATTTCCAAAAAAAAACTATTGAAGGAACACACACATATACACACACATGGACACACACACACACACACACACACACACACACACACACCAATCAGTCCTTTTCATCAGAAGTGCAGATAAAGATAACTTGGCTCCATTTGGCTCAAATTTTTAGTTTCTGTCCATATTCTGTTAGACTCAGTTTCCTTCAATTGTATTGTTATTAAACTATACAGCAGCAGCTTCAATGTGACTAAGAGTACAATCAGCATGAGAAGAGGAAGAGAAATAATTGAAAATAAAAAGACAGGCGGAAAGTTTTTTCTCTCCCCACAACGGCTGCCTGCTCATGGCGCTGTGGGTTCATTCTCAGTTCATAGTGGCGTCTAACATCCTCCTGACACGCTGTCTATAGCAATCAGATATAAAATGATCATTTATCAGTGCAGCGAATGCAAAAGCAGTCAAAGTTCAGGTTCCGTCCTAGTGGGAGGTTATGCATCTTTATAGATTTAATGGCACTTTGAGGGTTATTTTGACACGTTTCAGTAGAGAAGGAAGTAAAGGGACAAAGAAATGGTGCTACAGGAGGTCCAGACTGGTTACAGATTGACCAATAATGGCAGCGTTAGCATTAAAAAGGTTTCCCAGTCACTCCTTCACCAAGCCAAGTCTGTCACGTGGCTTTAGAAAATGTAATTATTTGCTGTTCCTGAGGATGTTGAGACCTTGGTGGTGATGTTCCAAGATGGCGCCCTGTTAAAAAAAAAGTCTTTAGCACATTTGGCTTTCAGAACACATGAATGGCACAAAAATAATACACTGATATGGCTCTGTGTGATTCTTGGACATTTGCTGCTTTTCTTGAATAGAGTGTGGTAGTCGTTGCCATTGACATCATCTGCCGTTGTGTTTACATTGGAGGCAGCATCAGCAACAGCTCGCTATCTGAAAGTACCTCTGGATGTACTAAAACATTTCATGCCAACAAACTCTACTGGAGCTCCCAGAAATATTTGGATACAACATTGTTGGCCAGTTATCGATGGGAAAAAGAAAAACACACCGAACACCTAAGGGCAGTCGTCCATTTACAGACAAGACTAGTTCAAGTGCAGGTCAGAAGCTCGGTGCCCTGATATTTCCGAAGAGCTGCAACTACGATTTACGTAAGTGAGACATGCCTGCATCAAACATGGTTGATATTTGTGATTCTTTGCTGATTGGTCAGACAAACCAATTCAGTGTAATCAGTGTCTATCATCTGTACTCTACCTGAGAGTTCCTGATAGTTTTACCTTTAACTAATCTGAATTGTATAAGAAACTGCAATGACATGGACCAAATTAAATTGCAGAGAGAAGAGAAGAGAAGAGAAGAGAAGAGAAGAGAAGAGAAGAGAAGAGAAGAGAAGAGAAGAGAAGAGAAGAGAAGTTGGGAGAGGGCAGGGAGGTCAGTTCCCATTGGTTTCCAGTTGAGGGTCCAAACATTGCACAACTCCTGTAACTGGAGTCACACACACACACACACACACACACACACACACACACACACACACACACACACACACACACACACACCTCCCCTTACAGCCTCAACCCTGAGAAGCAAGAAGACCCCCTCATAGGGAAGGAGGCTTCGAAGCAAAATGAAGGAAAAGTCTGTGTGTGTGTGTGTGTGTGTGTGTGTGTGTGTGTGTGTGTGTGTGTGTGTGTGTGTGTGTGTGTGTGTGTGTTTTTGCTCATACATATGGTGTGTCAGTGATTAGGGTCAGAAGCTTTTGGCCTGCACTTCCTTTATATAGATAAATTCACACATGCACGAACACACACACCCCTCCCTCTCTCATTTTTCTTCCCCCTTTTGACCTCCCTTACTTTATGTTGCTGTGTGCGTGCGTGCGTGTGGAAGGGTGGGGCTTGGTTAATAAGTTGCAGAGATGAGACGAGCAGTTGGGTGTTTGCTGGAGGCTGGTTAGGTTCTAAAGGGCTAGGCCCCCAAAAATCTGTTGTGTAACAAGCAATCCTGTGCTTACTATCCAGGCAGTTTTTTATATCACTTGAGATATCTCAGCGGGCAATGAGACAGAAAACATTAAAACTACTAGAGGGGCTGTGTTGGTTGGGGGGTGATGCTTCAGGTACCCGAGAGACAATTATGGTTTGATTTGTCAAATTTCATGAAAATATCAGAGTTTTTTTGCTCAACAGATGTACAGTGTAGATACAGTCAGATGATAAGTCATTCCTCCCATAACACTGGGATTTCCATTAATTATTCTCAGCCTTGCATGCTTCTCCATTTATATGGGTATGTTGCATGCAACTGCCCGCCATGTTGCTGTGGCCTGAGGCTCGCTGTACCAAGCAGTGCCATCTCTATATTGTCCTCCAAGGACGGAGCAAAACACCGACTGGAAGAGAGGGGAGGAGGAAGAACCAGTATGAGGGCACTGAGTCAGAAAAGAGAGTTAAAAAGGAGCTAGGAGTGGAGGATGAAAGAAAACAAAAAGAGATTAAAGAGGGGTGGACGAGGACGAGGTGAAGATGCGGGGTAGAGAAAACTAAAAATCGTAGTCAAGTCAGTGTAAAATGAAAAACAACACTGCGAGGGAAGAGGAGTAAAAGGAGGGAAACCTTTGTCACCCTCTCTCGCACAGCTGTGACCTTACAAGCGTATGTCTTCCTCCTCCTTTAACTCATTCCACTTTCTCTCCTCTTCACAACCCTCTCACAATCCTGCACTGTCCTCTCTGTTGTGTCTTCGTCCCCACAACACAGTAATTGCATGAATTCATTTGTAATACATTCAGAAAAATAATGAATATTGAAAGTAAACTTGATGGCCATGATGCTGTAATATTACATCATCACATGCTGAGTTAACACGCACACAGCACCGAAACTCCACTTCTACTTCTTCTTCACAGCGCTGACAGAGCAGACAAACTTATCTCCAGTCCCCAACCACTCCCTGACAGTTTTGCTCACTCCACCCCTCCTTCAGCTAGTGGGGCGACCACCGCCTCTTAAAGGGCCAGGGTCCTCCTTAGAGCGGCCTCCCCTGCAGCTGTACGCAGGGTTCACGACAGGAGGTTGCTGCAGGAAGTTCAGCGCTGGAGCTGCTCTGACGCTCATGGAGAAACGCTGAAAGATAAGATGTGCCGAGTGTCCGTGAGCCCTGGTCACCATGGATACTCGTGATCTTGAAAAGGCTGTCATCATGCCAAGATCAGGAGTACAGAGTACAGAAGAGCTGAGTGACTCGGATGTTTTCACTCGCAATAAATACAGCATGTTAAATACTAAATAAATGTTAAATGTAATTAAAAATCATTTTCAAAACAATGAACTGTATTCCACCATTATGAATGACATGATCCCAAAAATGTCACATAAGTAAAACTAAAATTCGAATTTTGTTTGTTTTTTAAATTAAGCTTTCTCTGAATCCCTACTTTGGATGACAGAAGCGTAGCCTGTACTGTAACTGTTTCAGCATGAATACCAACCAGCCCCTCTGAAAAGACATTATTTGCATGACCATTATTTGTTTGTCAGACTGCCTCATTTGTTTGTCAGACTGCCTTTTACCAAGGAAGAGAGTCTTAAATACATGAATTAGGGATGCGCCGATTTATCGGCCAAACATTGGTTCCAGCTGATATTCCCCTTGTTGACTGCCATTGGCCTGCCAGCAAAAGAGATGGAATTCACAGATTAAAGTGGCCGATGTTGATATGTTGTGTAGCATCAATTTTGTGCTTGCTAAACAATAAATAAATAAAACAACAGTAGCTGACATATGCTGCTCCTGCTGCAGCTGCTGACAACTACTAAGGCTGCAGAAAGGCCAATGGCTGGACACGACTCTGGCGTGACAGACGAGGGCAATGTGTGAGTTGTTTACAAATGAAAGTGAAAGAAAATGTCGCCTGTGTGGGAGTAATACACTGACTACATTTACATGCACATAATATTCCGTTTTTGGCCATTATTTTCCGAAAAAGGCAGTACTCCGACAAAGCGGTTAACATGGCTAATGAAGGTGAATATTCCACTAAGATTCCCGTTTACATGCAGCTGTGCAAAATATGATCAACATTTTTTTTTTGAAGTTTTCCACCATTGGCGGACACAGCCTCCCTCTTTCATTCCTTCAACCAGCTTCTTGAAAAGGTCGGCGTTGCTATGTTTGCGCATATTCAAAAACCTGTTGATAGCTAAGTCTTCATAAGGTTTAAAAGTGAATGTTTCTCCTTCTTTTCTTATAAGCATGCATTTTTACCGCACTGTTGGCTAGTTGGTTTGCGTACAGCAACCATAGCAACGCATACAGCTGATCTTAAGACGTAAACAGGCAAGAGGCCATGAACTGTGGTAATAACCCCGATGTGACGCATATTCTGAATGCGCTGTATACATGTCCAAAGAATGTCCAATGGTTTAGTCTCCCAGAATTAAGAAAAGCATGATTTTCTGCTTTTTATTTCTAAATATGTTGTCTTTCCACTTAACTGAAATAATAAAAAATCACCATAACTGCTGTTATAATGTTTTTACATGACAACAGCATAGGATACAAAAAGCACGGTTGGGATTTGGGGTCCAATTTGAACGTGCACCATACCATCGATGTCACAAGTGTTTCACAAATTTCCTGAAATTCAAGGATTACGATAAAACGGTTCTCTCTGTCTCTGTAACACACACACACACACACACACACACACCTTATCTAACCTCAGAGTTGAATCGAAGTGCAAAGAAAGTCAAGACAGCTCTGACAACTGCCTGACAACAACAGGAGAGACGAGTCAACAATTCATTGGTCACAGGCTCAAAAGTCACTGCTGTTGCAGAATATTCTCGCAGAGAACATGAAAACATGACATGCAAAGAGAGATAGAGAGAAAGAGAGAGGGGGGGAAGCAGAAGAAAAGTTAGAGGAGTTGGAGTAGTGAGATGGAGAGAAAGATGAGAGATGGAGGAATTGGAAGGAAGTTTGTCTCTGTGAGTAGATAATACATTTGATTCACTCACGTTGCCAAAAACAAACACAGACTGCTTCAACCCACAAAAAACATTTTGTGTTAGTGTAATTTGGATTTTCTTATTCTTCCTTTTTCATTCTGTATGGAAATGCTTTAAGCACTTTCCTGTTTTTGTTTTCTTTGCCATCATTACAAAAATAGATTGGCCGCTTTCATTGCCTGGCTGAGTGTTTTTTCGCACTTTCAAATTCTGCATTTTGGTGTGGTCGTGCCAGATGCAAAATCGACACAATGAATTATTTTATGAAGACAAACGTATATTTAAAAGATGCACTAAAATGCCGGCATTGGTATCTTTTCATTTAACGAAATTAGACAAAACTCTCCAATCAATATTGGATGTCATCCTACCAGCCAACTTTGGGTTAGTAGTCAAAAAGTATTGAGGTCCTAAAATTAAATGTACAACTCTACATTTACAAACACAATGAATATATCACTGTCTTTTATCAAAGTACACCGAATTGCCTTAAGAACCTGTATTTGTACAAAAACTACAGTATATTGACCATCATTGTATGACATTATATTACCACTGACTTTATTAATCCACCGCCTTCCATTATGATAACATCAATAAACTGCTCCTTTGCTGCAGCCACCCAAACAAACCATTAGATGCCTATCTGAGAACAGCTGCGTAACTAACCAATCACCCGGCAGCATCCACCGAGCCGACTGCCAACTTTCCTGCACCAAACCTCTTATAGATAGATAGATTTTTATTATGGCATTTCTCTGACGTCCACAAGAAAAAACACTGCAGGGAGTCAAGCACTGCAAGCTACATTTTATGTGAAAACTATACAAATAATGTGAATTATTTTCATTTAAAAAAACTAAATTAATCACATTAATGACACACCAGGGACACATTATTTATTATCACGTTATTTGAAGCTTTGTAAAGTTGTGTTGGCGAACATGATACCACAGCATTGCCTCTTTGCACATCCAGCAGACACAGAGCTAAATTAGCATTCAGATGGAGTCGTGTTTCCGTCCACCTGATGAATCCAAGTCAAATATTCATGAGGGAAAATATCCGGTTCTTTAGCTGCTAGACGTTCCATTGTGTTCACCAGCGAGTCGCTAACTAAGTCTGTCTGCTGTTAGGTTCTGGGCATTGGAAAGTGAGGCTGTCAGAGCCTTTGCTCTTAAAACAACTGGAAACGAGGCTGATGAGAGCACGAAACCATGCAGTAGGTGTGCAGTAAAACCAAAACAATGAGCCAAAAGTTGGCGAAGAGTCTGTAATTCAATTCAATTAAATTGTATTTATAGTATCAAATCATAACAAGAGTTATCTCAAGACACTTTACAGATAGAGTAGGTCTAGACTAGGGATGCACCGAATATTCGGCAACCGAACATTTTCAGCCAAAAACCAAAAATGCCCTTTTCGGCCAAAAACCAAAAATGCTCTTTTGGGCCATTTTCGGCCGAAAATGTTGTGATGACGCAAACAGAAACCGCGACCTGCACGTGTGTCAGTACCTGATCCATTCCACCTGCAAAGCGTCTCCTAAGCAAAGAGGTTGAGATGGACCACGGAGTGAAAACAATGAAAAGTACGCTCTTAGAGTCTGTCAGCACACGTTTCAGTGAGATCTATTCGGATCCTCTGCACTTCATCGCGACTGTACTTGATCCGCGTTATAAAGACCATTACTTGGATGCGGAAATAAAGCAGGGCGCACGAGAAATGATCCAGGCCGCGATGGATGCGGAGAACCCGCGTGGAGACGGAGCAGCGCACGAGAAATGATCCAGGCCACGATGGATGCGGAGAACCCGCGTGGAGACGGAGACGGAGCAGCGCACGGAGCAGCGCCCAGCGCAGGAGGTCAAAGCGCAGAAAAAAAGACTCGTCTCTCTGCACCAGATGAGGGGCATGCACCCTCGTTGTCCGATATGTTCAGTGAAATCCTGCAAGAAAGTGCCTCAAATAATAATAACAATAACAATAGGTAAGCTATTCTGTTCTTAGGCTACTGTATACTGTATGTGACTATCAGATTGTAGCCATATTTCTGCGAGATATTTTTGGTACAATGGTACTAATAATTGGCTTAATTTCTTCTTCGTCGTTGTTTGCTTTTCGGTTTTGGTTTCCTCTTTTCGGTTTTCGCCCAGAATTTTTTCGTGCCGCATTAGCAACCACTGTCTACACTCTAAAAACAACAAACAAAAATATTCCAATAATTCCCCCAAGAGCAAGAATTTAGTGCGACAGTGGCAAGTAAAAACTTCCTTTTAGGCAGAAACCTTGAGTGGTGAGGAAAACTTCCTTTGGTGGGCGGTTGCAGACGTTGCAGTTTGGGGGTGCGATGAACAGTGGGAATTAAAGTAACAATAAAGATAATGGAACTATGACTAGAGATAGTAGTTGTAGAAATTGATGGCGTAGCAGGGCACTGCAGGGCATAGCAGGACATAGCAGGACATAGCAGGGCGTAGCAGGACATAGTAGGACGTAGGCAGGGCGTAGCAGGGTGTAGCAGGGCACCGCAGGGCATAGCAGGACATAGCAGGACATAGCAGGGCGTAGCAGGACATAGTAGGACGTAGCAGGGCGTAGCAGGGCGTAGCAGGGCACCGCAGGGCGTAAAGCTGCAGACTGGTGATTATTCTTTGTACACATCTCACTGTAAGTGACCCTTTTAATATTACACATGGCCACTTAGGCCTTTAATTAAAGTGTATTAATGCATTTTTCTTTTTTGTCCCTGTTGTTTAGTTGCAGCTTGTAACCACTGCTGCTCTTTGTTGATGCAGTTTGTCTGTGTTTGCCAGATGTTACCGTGATTTTCCAGGTTGTCTCCATGTTGACACCTTGGATTTTTTGCTTTTGCTGCTCAGGCTCGGATTATTTGGCCTCTTCTGGGGCTCTGTGAGTTGACTCATGTTGCTGCTGATTGGCTCTTTTATGGCCAACAGATGCTGCTTGTTGGCAACTAGCCAAATGTGACCCATCTCTGTAGTTGGTCTCTGGAGTGTTTGTAACAGCAATTTAGTTACTTCAGACCTTTTCTAGGATATGTTTACAAGTTAAAAAGCACTGACATACTACTGTCTTGAGATTCCTTAAAATGTTGGTCCAAAAACAAAAACACAAAGACTGTATACTATATGCAGAGAAGTGCAGAGAAGAATTGGGTGTGTCTCCATTTGGCCGACAGAGAGCAAGAAAGCTAGTGAGAGAGCTAGAAAGAGAGAGGGAGAAGCTGCCTGGCTGTTATCAAACCACACCCTGTTGACGCAAAGCACTACTTCCCTATACACCCTCTAATCCACACAAACACACACACACACTAGAACTTGTTAGTGTACGCTGCACTAAGTTAAATACATATTACCCTTACATACACGTAAATTCAAAAACACACATGCCCAAACCACAAAGTTGTGGTCAGAGCACTTCTCTAAAGCTCACACTGAATTCAAAGCGCTTGTAGACCAGAATTAACCTCAAACATGAGTGAGTCTGACACACACACTTTACAGGATTTACTTTATTGTCTGTCAGGCGTCTGAGCAGACATTACCAAAAAAGAAACCGAAACAGGAACAACATTCAACAAACATCATGGTTCACATCCCAGAACAACCAGGGGTCATAGTAAAAGGTCTTCGCGGGTCCCCTGGGTTCCCATTATCTGAGACGCAACCTGGAATTGGAGTCAAACTGGGTCTAAATTATACCGGGTCTATTCTGTCTAATAGAATTGGGTATAGCCTCAGTATGCTTCAGCTGTACTATATGTTGTCCAATGTCTAAAGACTAAAGTGTTCATACCTGTCTCGACTCTATGAATCATGGGAATAACAGCGCACACAGGTCACTGCCTGTCTGGCAGATACAGTACCTTAGAGTAGATGTAAATGCACCACCTTAAGATCAACTTGGATAAGACCGAGCTTGTGAAGATTCCCACGCTAAAGCTGCCTGCACATGATCCACGGCAAAGCCGGCCAGCAAGGAGACCTGAGTGTGACCCAAGAGCTCCTATAGATTCCTCATGGACAAAATGAGGAGGACTCACCTCTTCCTTGCTAGGAGGAGGCCCGTCTGCACTACTGCAAGACTATGGTGGTAGACTACTGAGCAGTGAAGAGAATTAATCCTACAGTAAGACGGTCTCTCGTGCAATTTAGGTCCAAGATGGAAGACGTTACTTGATTATCTTAGAAAAGCAGTGAATAGGGAAGTACTTGTGTGTTCTCCTGCAGATATAGAAATTCTGACTATTGGCTTGAAAACAAACAAAAAATCTAACTTTCACTTTTCTCATTTTTAACAACTGTTGTCATGAGTGAGTCACAGAATAAAACGTAACACCCAGAGTTCTTGTTTGCCTTTCTGTCTTGGGAATCTTTTGTTGACAGTAAAGTTGGAGAGGAAGATTCCTGGAGTTCTGCTGGGTCAAAAATATTACATCACCACGTTAACACGGTAAAAAGACTGACTGCCATTAACGTGATCCAACATACAAAATTGCCCAAATAGTTCCCAATGAAGTAACATGTATTTAGTTAGTAGAATAACAGTACTACGCATTTTTAAAGTCGCTCTGAAAAAAAGGCTTTTGTTTTTGCCTGTGCCATTATCCCTCCATTTTCTATGACCTCCATCACCTTTGACCCCGTTTACACTTCCAGTTCAAAAATCCAAATTGGCTTCACTAAGAAATGCTGCCTGTGTGTGTGTGTGTGTGTGTGTGTGTGTGTGTGTGTGTGTGTGTGTGTGTGTGTGTGTGTGTGTGTGTGTGTGTGTGTGTGTGTGTGTGTGTGTGTGTGTGTGTGTGTTTTTTTTTTTTTTTTTTTTTTTTTTTTTTTTTTTTTTTTTTTTTTTTTTTTTTTTTTTTTTTTTTGTTTGTGTGTGTCTGACCTGCTTATCTGATCATCTCCCTCTTTCACTTTCATCATCACTATTCTCTATGTCTGTCTCTCTAAACATTCCAATAACCTATATCTGTCACAATACACACATCATTTCAGATACACCCTCCCCACGTCAGCCACCACCCAACCCCCTTCCCCACCTTCCTCCTCCTCCTCTTTCACCTTTCCCCTCCCACATCCCCTTTTCTTTTCACTGTGGTCGGTTTTGGCAGCGCAGCCGCGGTTGCCATGGTGACAGGATTCTTTCTCCCCGTTAATGACTGTGGCGTGGTTGTTAGGGGGTCACCCTCTACCGGCACCACCACTGCATCAGGGCCTAATCTGAGGTGACACGGCCAATATCCTCACACAAGCACACACACGGGAAAAACACACACACACACACACACACACAGACAGACACACACACACACACACACACACAAGCGCATTAACACGGGCATGCACACTGGCATGCAGCAAACATTCACAGGAGCCCACTGAGAAGAATGTGTATAATTGCATGCACACACACACACACACACACACACACACACACACACAACGCTCGACAGACCCCACCCCTCACCACCCTTCCACAACACTCATTCACATAATTCACAGTCACACATTCTCACCAGAAGCACACATTCAGCTACACTCAACCCTCCAATAATGAATGCTCACACACACACACACACACACACACACACACACACACACACACACACACACACACACACACACACACACACACACACACACACACACACACACACACACACACACACACACACACACACACACACACACACACACACACACACACACACACACACACACACACACACATCCTCTCCATTGAACATCCAGTACCAAAGCTTCTCCTTTCCTTTTCCCTTTGCTACCAAGAGTAAAGACCTCTAAATTCTGGCTGTTGAGTTATAACTTCTTACATAAACATAAATCTCCTATTTTTTTTTATTCCAGACTTACAGTTCTGATCCCTAAATCTATTCTATATTCAACTTTTCTAGAGCGTGGTCCAAAAACTCAAAGCACCACATACACAGACAATACGCTCAGAATTAAAAGTCGGTCAGCAGGTGTCTGAACATGATTAAATATCTGTGTTATTGGTTGATGTAGCAGCAGCTATGTGTGATAATGAGTGTACATGTGGGTTGCATGGGAACGTGCGTTGTTCTTTACAGCATGTCGTAACAGCTGGAGCAATAAGCTTCAGGTAATTAAAGTAATCTTACGAGGTGCTCAGACTGAGAACAACCCTAAATACAAAGAAGAAGAAAAAAGAACAACAGCATGAGTCTTTTCTGCACGTGCCCCAAAATGACATATAGCCCCTTTCACACACGCACTGCAACCCTGAAATTATAGACAATACCCGGAGCTGTATGAGAGAACACAAATGACCAAATCAGTTGGACCAGACATTAAACAGACTTAACCCTCCCGGCTCCATAGTACAAAGGAGGTGTAATGTCCGACTGCCCATTTATGAATAGAGCAGGTCATTGTCGGGAAAGTTTGGGTGCTTTCAAACTACCACAGTGGAATTCACGCTCAATGATACAGGTATTATCTACGCATTTTTTAGCTATCGCGTGTCATTACACGCATTTAGTCGTGTGTCATTTCAAGCCATTTAGTCTCTACTGACTTATTTTATGACAAAGTAAAAAAGCAGTTGCTGGTTAGCTCACCTGGTTGAGCGCGTGCCCCATGTACAGAGGCTCAGTCCTTGTCGCTACGGCTGCAGGTTTGGTTCCGACCTGCAGCCCTTTACTGCTTGTCATTCCTCCTCTCCCTCCCATTTTCCTGTCTTAATCTGTCCTATAAATAAAGGCAATAAAAGCCAAAAATGGTGCTTAATTCTTTAGAAGATATCATATAAACCATTGAGGATATGTGATGCTATGAGGTTTTTACACTGACTCCTAAACTTACATACGTAACTAAATGTACGTCACAAACATAATGGATATGAGCTTAAAAGCTTAAAATGTGTAGACATGACACGCAAAATGTCCTTAAAAGTAGCAAGCTTATACGCTTTCCCATGAGATCACGTTGACGTTTCTTTCCTTCTTGTGTTTCAGTTAGCAGAATTATTACCACTGCTGCTAAAACTGCAAGCCTCCAACAGAACCTGTTGGAATAATACTTAACAGCAACATTTGGGCACGGTGGCCGTCATCATGTTGTGGAGGTTCTGTGGATGAAACGCCTCCAAAAGAAAAATTAACTCACAGACATACGTAGGGCTGGGTATCGAATTCAATACTTTTTAAGGAACGACCAAAGTGCCTCTAAAGTATCAAGTATCGAAAAAAATGCCTCATCATTCAATACCCAATTTCAATACTTCAGGAGTTAATCTCATCAGCGTCAGGGAGCCAATAAGCATGCAGCATGCTTCTACCAAGATACTACCAAGGTAATGTTTGTGATTGGTTGTCTAATGTTACACGTCATAGAGCCACGCAGCAACATGGCATCATGACTTTGCGTAAACATACACGCCACTTTCCTAAAGCCAAATGGCTGTATACAGCAGATGTAAACATACCCACCACGTGGCGTCGCCACGTTGTGTACTATCGTGATGGTTTAGGAAAAGAACACAGGAAAGGCTTTAGTAACACAATTATATAAAATAACGACAAAAACACGCTTAGGAAAACAATAAACGGTTGGGTTTAGGAAAGAAACATTGGGGAAGGCTTATAAAAAGAAAAAAAAAAGAAAAGAAAAAAAAGAAAAACAGCTGATAATCGCCACACACGGGACACAATCCCGGCTCTCCTGGGTGAAAGTCCTGTGTTTTACCCATCTGCCACCCCGCCCATCTCCTTATGCGTACCTATGTCCCTTTATACTACTCGCTACGGCGAAAATTCACTCGTAACGTAGGTCAATGGCGGGCGAATTGCGTTGATGAACGCGCTAAAAAGCGATTATGCGTCTTGATAACACGCCAAAATGGCATATGAATTGGCGTGCCATACATACGCCACTTCATGAGATCAGTCTGCACGCAGGGAAAACTCTACGTTACACAGAGACGGGCTCACGTAGTAGGAGCTGAAAAATCTATAAAAAGATTGGTGCCGTAATGTTGTAATTTATTTTTGTTTTATAAAATTGGTGTCAAAAAAGTATTGTTTAGGAACCAGTATCAAAGTCACAGTATTGGTATCGGTACCTAGACATACTTAGCTCGGAGCTCATGAACAGGGCTGGATGCATATGGCTGTGTGGCTTTCACATACTGTATTTGGTGTAGCAGAGAAACCATTGTCATGACTGAAATCTATATTTATCTCATACTGTGAATGGACGTCAAGCAGGGGACTGATGAAGGGGAAGCCAGGAGAAGAAGAAATGCCAGAGAACATGGACGGGACAGAAAGGGAAGAGACATGAGCTATTATAAACCACAGTCGTAACAAAGCTGTGCTTTCTGAAGCAGCAGCAGCTCACATGACAAACTGCCAGCAGCTTTATGACCTTCAGATAAACTTTGTTCCTAGTTTTAGAGCTGCTATTGTTTCATCCACAAGACTCAGGGCGTCAGCTCCACAAACCGCAGCCACACCGCCGGGCTCCATTAACAGTCCTGAAACAGGCCACCACCCTGCAAACCAGCTTGCGAACATAATTATAAACACTTACAGGGTGTCTCAATCTAGATACTTCAAGGAGTACACTTACATAGCAGTGCACTGTGTACACTATGTACTCACTTGTGTAGTGCCTACATTTCGACAGGGTAGTGTTGTCTCAAATCGCACAGCTGTTATGCACTAACCCAAAATGACTCTTCTTTTTCTTCTACTGTTTAATCATAAATTGCAGCCGGGCTTGTTTTCTCACTAACGGACACACTCACTAGTGTCCAGCGTTCCACACTCAACATTTTGACAGCTCTGAGTGCAGCATCCGAGTAGTCGTAGTGCACTGCAGTGTGAACGCACTGTGTACTCAAAATAGCAAGCGTAATGCTATTTACCTCGGAACTCAGAAGCCGGAACTGGGAATGACGTCATACCCGAGTTGAATGCGTTCTATTTAAAAGTCGGATTTTCATTGATTTCATTAGCTCTAGCCCGGTTAGCTATTGTTAGCAATACCAGTTGATAACAACGCATTACGCCGTTTTTTGTGTGCATGCAAACAGCGTAACAACATGTCCACAGATAGAAGTTGGACATGCATGTGTGAACGACTGATTTAGTGACACAAATAAGACAGAAGTGCTTATAACTTTATGTTACTGCAGCTTTCACAACTGTTGATACAGGGGGCAGCCATGTTGGATTTTGAACTCGGGCTCCTGAGTTCCGAGCTCGGAAATCCGAGGTCAGGGGGCGTGTTTCCGACTTTGACCTCGGAAAATCCGGGTTCCGAGGTAAATAGAACGCGGCATAAGTACAGAAGTGCACGATTTGAGACACAGCATTAAGCTTGTCAGCTAGCTGTGGAGCAGTCAGTAAGCTAGCAAACAGGCTCACCACCAATCTACTTATACCACTTTCATAAACAAGCATACCAGTTTGACACTGTAAAAATAATCCTTATGAAAAGAGTTGACTGTGTCCACAGAAAGAAAAACTAAAAATTTTCATTATTTTGAGCAGCATGGACATTACCTCCCTTGAGGTCAGAAATCTCAATCTCAAAGCCCGTAGCAAATAAAAATAGAAAGAAATCCACTTCGATGAATCTTCAGTGTAAAGACACAACAACAGTTGTGGGCCGTGAGAGATATAAGGAGGAGGTTTCTGTCACTTTGGTATGTGGGATTTTGATGGATGACCTTTTGACCTGGGGGGTCAAGAGGTCACGACCTGTCAGAAAGTGATTGATGCCTTCCAGGTGTGTGTGACTGGTCTGTTCTGGAAGCTTCTAGAAGGAAGGCGTGTCCCGGAAATGACGTGTGTTAAGTGATGCAATGAGGGCGTCACAGGAAGTAGAAAAATGTTTCATTTAAATGATCCAATGAGCGTTAGAGATGAAATATCCGGATGTGTTTGAAATGATCCAGTGAGAGAAGAGGGGTGTAGCGTTAAATTTTGAGCATAAAAAGGGTTTCTTCCCCGTTTGAAACAGAGAAAGATAGGTTTTTCATTCTACACACAGCATGAATGTAAGTTTGAGTAACACTGATCGCTTTGAAATGAGCCAATGACCAAGAATTAAATCAAGTATCTTTACACTCTTTGGAGCAGAGAGCAGAACGTGTGTAAGGCAGGGTTGTAAAATAGGAATGTGTAAAGGCTCCTCTTACAACAGGCCAAGTAAGTGGCTGAGCCCCCAAAAAGTTTGCGCACACCACCACTAATGTTCGTCCCTAAATAGGCCAATAAAGTGTTTACCACATGTTTGGAAGAAGCATGTGCTTCATTCAGCCTACTCTCCCACTCGGCTTTGCATACAGACCGTCACTTCATTCAGAGGAGTCAAAATGATTCAGTCACAGTACTTTTCAGGTGAGTTCTATATTATCATTATGGATTAATTAATTATTAATGCCAAGTGTGTTGAAATATTCCGGGTCAACCATTATGACTGTTCTTCCTAACAGAAATCAATGACGAGGACTTTAGAGATATCGTAATCACAGATGTCGATTTTGGTAGGTTATTTATACCATTTAATGCTTTATGTATCAAGGTAATAAATAACTGATCCTATGTTGTCTTTTCTCTCCCCAAAGGCGTGATAGATGACAGAGGCGTTGCATATAACAATCAAAATCCAGCAGTCTTTACAGGGGTTATTGAAATTGAGGAGGTAATGTCTGAAGAAAGACCACGGGCCAACGGGCGCCAATTGTTGTGCGAGACGTTCCCCCACATCAACGATTGAAACAGAATTTAGGCAGCCGGTACAGCATATGCAGTCAAGAGATGAAAACGCTGGGCACCCCTCGGCAACCCTACAAATGACTGCCGGTAAGGCCTTCTTATTATTTATATTATACCTGCAACTGGGTAGATGATGAGAGAAGAGGGAAATTATTTATATTATACCTGTAAATGGGTGGATGGGAGATGGGGAACACATGGTGTGTGTGTGTGTGTGTTTTTTTTGTGTGTGTGGGGGGGGGGGGGGGGGGGGGGGGGGGGGGGGGTGTGTGTGTGTGTGTGTGTGTGTGTGTGGGGTGGGGGGGGTGTGTGTGGTGTGGGGGGGGGGGGGGGTGGGGGGGGGGGGGGGGAAGAGAGAGAAAAAGAGAAAAAGAGAGAGAGAGAGAGAGAGAGAGAGAGAGAGTTGGGGTTTTGGGTTTTTTTTTTTTTTTTTTTAAGATGAGTTTTTAACAAAAAAAAATATTAAGAAGTTATATATTATTTTCAAAATGAACAGAGATTGAAGCCTGCAGCATCCAACAAAACGGTCAGGGCGCATATCAGGGCCCCCCCGTGATTCAGAAGAAGAAGCAGAAGAAGCAGAAGGAAGAAAAAAAACAGCAAAAAAAGCAGAAGTAGATGTTGTAGTGGTTCTGAAAGCAGAATTGAAGATGGCAATGAAGTGGAACTTAATCTTTCTGAAATCCTTGCCCTCGAAAGAGCATCTGAGCAGCAGCGGGAAATAGTTGAACAGAACATTACAGAGACCATCTCTCTGCAAACTCAAACTCAGGACGCCGGGTAAGTGCTTTTAAGTTATACCTGTTACTGCAGATGCATGGTTTTTGTTCATTTTAAAACATTACAATGTAAGATGGGAAAGAGCAGGGTGTGAGAGATTGACCATCTGGTTGGGTGATGGTTGGGTAACCAAATGGTGTGTGTGTGTGTGTGTGTGTGTGTGTGTGTGTGTGTGTGTGTGTGTGTGTGTGTGTGTGTGTGTGTGTGTGTGTGTGTGTGTGTGTGTGTGTGTGTTGTTTTTGAGCAAGTCAGGTAGGGGGGAGAGAGAGAGAGAGAGAGTTATTCAGACTTTTTGGCTCATTATTATCTCATTATTTTCCAAATGAACAGAGATTGAACCTGAACCTGTCGCCAGGACCACGCGCCCAATTGTACCGATTCAGAGGTAATTATTATTTATATATGTATATATTATTGTCTTGATAATTAAAATATATAATTAAAGATGTATATTCTCTAAATTTTATGAAAGGACGGAGGGGTATTCATCGAGAGAGATATGTCAGGGAGAGGCCTGAACCCGTCAGAGGTAATTATTATTTACATATCTTAGTATTATTGTATCGATAATTAAATATATTTAAAAGGTATTTTCTCTGATTTTATGACAGATGCTGTACTGAGGGGAACCGCCGAGCCCAGAGAGTGAGAGATCCGGAAAGCAAGGTGGAGATCCTCCAAAAGCTGCTGACAATTGTGCAGACAATTCTTCAAATGTAAAAGTTGTAAGGTGTTAGCTGTGACATTTTGTTTTATTTTATTTTTAATCACATGCAAAATGGAGCCTGACCAGTCTTGTATAATTCCCATACAATTAGTTATTGCTGTAGACGATGTAAACGGGGATCCACCTGCGTTTTGTAACACCAGCTTGCTAAAGCCATCCAAGAGTTAAATCATAATAATCCCCACCCAGACAATCGTCCCGAATCAACCTTATTTAAATAACGGCAGCACAGAGACAGCACAACCAGAGCCTGCGAGTGATTACTTTCAGCCGTTAGAAAGGGCCTTACAAGAGCTTGATAATCATAACCATAATGACATTCAACCGGGTAGAAAATACCTTATTACAAGAGATTGAGAACCATGACATTCCCCGTAGAAAACCCCTTACCGCCAATAGACCCCCATGACATTCAGTCGAGGAGACGCGACGCTTTGGGAATTTGGATTCTCATCCAGACCTTTAAAAGTACCTCCCATAGCTTAACGCCGGGATTTGCGCGCAATTTTATGAAGATGTTTTGAATCATTTTAACGCCTTTAGCTGAGAGAGTGAGACCTGAGGTTAGACCTAATGACCTCGTATAGGTTGGAATAATAGCGGAAAATGCACAGGAACACGATATCATTCAAGTCGGGATACGGGCGCTGACTTTCAGAACGTTTTTGAAGGGTTACTGGAGAGATTGATACAATCTAACAGAGAGCAGACGCTGACTCACCACTGGAAGTAGTCATTCAAGTTGTCAAAAATCCTAGGGCGGTGCTGCGTGATAAGCGAAAACTTAAAAAACTCTGGTCAGCGAGATCGTTAATAAGAAAAAAACACTTGCATGTAGTGCCCAACGTAAACAATAAACTATGCTTTACCATCAGCTTGGCTCTGCTCATCAACACCGACTTCACCTACATACAAGCCGTCGAGCACGCTAGAGAGCTTCATCATTTAGCGGGTCTGACCGAAGCCGACCCGCGTAGCTTTCACTCACATCAATAAATTTGAACAGATAGTAAACCGGGAAAATTGTAGTCTTTTACAGAGACGCAGAGGACCGCTCTCGCGCATTTTGAAACACAATACCCAAAGTCTGACCAGCCAGTGTTTCTATTCCTGCTTAACGGAGCACTATTATGGAATAAAAAATCTTAAAGGGTTTTTAGGGGTTGATAATGTATGTCATTACTGTTACCGAGGTTACTGCCGGAGCGAGGCCCACTCTTGTCCGGGTCATTGCAATCTTGGTTTCGATCCTACATGCGATACTGCGTACAGTGACCCTGTATCGCAGACTGCAACGAAGTGACTTCCGGCTTCATTACACGCGTGTTACGTTAAACACAAAAGTCTTTGAATGACACGACACCCTCAGTACATGTCAGAAGATTCACAAATGTTCAAATTGCAAATATCTCTTCTCTCGCTAGTACAGAGCACAAATGCATGAACCTCAAATGTAAAGTGTGTGGTGTCCACAAAGGTGACGAGCCACACCAGTGCTACATACAACCGGTGAAATTTCAAGAAAATCAGACCCAAGATATCTTCTTTTACGATTTTGAAACATTTGTCAATGACAAGGGAGAACACATGCCCTACCTCGTGTGTGCCGAATCGCTACAGGGTGAAAAATGGATGTCCTACGGCTTAGACTGCGTCGAGAAGTTTCTCATGAAGTTCAGGAAACCTCAATATAAAAAAGCTACATTTATCGCACACAATGCTAGAGGTTTTGACAGCTACCTAATCCTCAGAGGCCTGATAGACTTAGGAATGAGCCCGTCGCTTGTCATGCAAGGCAGCAAAATAATCTGTTTTACAGAAACAGATTATCTGCTAAGGTTTATCGATTCCCTGTCCTTTCTTACCATGAAACTCGCCGCTATGCCGAAAGCATTAGGATTTGCAGATCAATCAAAGGGCTTCTTTCCCCACAAATTTAGCAAAGAGAAGCATCTAAAATATATCGGGCCTTACCCGGCCACCGCAGATTACGGTGTAGAAAGCATGTCCGCTGCCCAGCAAAACGAAGTTTTACAGCTGGTACAAAGAAGCATCGAGGGGTGTTTTAACTTTGAGAAAGAGGCAGTTTTTACTGTCAAAACGACACAAATATTCTGCGCAAAGGATGCATGAAATTCAGAGAGGAATTTGTAGGGGGACGCGACGGGGGATCCTTTTCAGCTGCGTCACAATTTCCTCGGCATCAATGAAAGTATTTCACAAATTTCCTGGTTGAAAAGACACTGGCTATTCCTTCGCCCCCCCCCGACGATTACAGGCGGCCAGGTTCAAAAATTCTCGAACGGCTCAATTCAATGGCTGGAATGGTTAATGTATTCAAAAACATTTTCATTCAGCATGCTCTAAACCGCGGGGAAAAGAAATTGGTACGTATTTTGTCGACGGTTACCGGCCATAGAGGGTTAGACTGCGCTCATGAATTTCAAGGATGTTTTATCATGGCTGTCCTACTTGTTTCAGACCTCATGATATCTGCCCAATGACAGGGATCGCTTTTGAGGAAATGCATTCGGCTAGCCAGGAGAAGCTGCATCAGTTGAGGTCCACGCATGGACTGCATACAGAGGTGATGACGGAGCATGCTGGGACTCTGATGAAAAAAACACGCGGGGGTGCGAGAGTTTATGAAGAAATATGATCCACCTGAACCTCTGGCTCCTGCGCGACTGTATCGGGGCGGACCAGCGCGCTGAGGCTACGGTACACTGCAGGTGCAGACGAATCTGTGCATTATGTAGATGTTACGTCATTGTATCCGTGACGTTAACGCAACAGGCTCATACCCATTAGGCCATCCGGTAATAATTCACAGAGATTTTGACGAAATTGAAAACTACTTTGGGCTGATCAGAGCAAACCGTGATTCCCCAAGAGGTCTGTATTTTCCCCGTGTTACCTTATAAAACAGCTCAAGGTAAATTAGTGTTCACACTCTGTCGCATACATGCTCAGAGACTAATAATCAGAGCGACTCATGTAGTCATGATGACGTTGCTAGAGCTCTGACCGGAGTTTGGTCAGTGCAGAGCTGCACAAAGCGGTACAGATGGGTTACAAGGTGTCGGAAACTTTCTGGAGGTCTGGCACTTTGAGGCACAGAGCAGCAATCTTTTGTCGAAAGTACATTCACACCTTTTGAAGGGTAAACAGGAAGCTTCAGGGTTTCCGCGAGGCCGTGGACGGCGAGAGTAGGGAAAAAATACATCAGAGACTACGAATTGCATCAAGGCATCAGGTTAAACCCAGAAAAATTGGAGACAAATCCGCAAAGAGACAGGTGTCCAAGGCTTGTCTGAACGGCTTTTGGGGCAAGTTTGCGCCGCAGAGAAGTAATTTGGTTCAAACCACACTTTCGTCAAGTCGGCGAACACTTTTTCACTTTAGTGTTTTCTGGACAATACACTCTAAAACACGTGTGTCGTTTTTACCAACAAACCGCGGCGACGTAGCACTGATTCAGTGGTTGTATAATGACAGGTGTGTAGTCCCCCAGGTCGAAGCAGTAATGTTTTTATCGCTTTAATTACCCGCTTACGGGGCGTCTGAAATTGTACAGTTATTTAGAAAGGCTGCAACAGAACATTCTACGAGACACGGACAGCTTGATCTATGTGATAAAAGAAAATGAGACGCCTCTGGAGCTGGGTAATTATCTCGGTGACCCCCACGGATGAATTACG
This sequence comes from Perca fluviatilis, assembly GCF_010015445.1. Taxonomy (NCBI): domain Eukaryota; kingdom Metazoa; phylum Chordata; class Actinopteri; order Perciformes; family Percidae; genus Perca; species Perca fluviatilis. The sequence goes on along the minus strand of NC_053127.1, from coordinate 11,894,094 downwards.
GCGACACAATACCATGAATTTGTAGCCGCGGGGTCCAAAGAGCTACGCCTACCAGACCAAAAATGAGAAAAAAGTGGTGATGAAAGTTAAAGGTATTACACAGACGCGGAATGCAGTGAACTGATCAATTTTGACAGCACAAAAGAATTGGTCAAGGCTATCTTGAGGGGTCTAAGGAAAGATTCCTTGAAACGCCGCCAACAGACTATAAAACGTGATAAAAACGGATTTCTGTTGAAAACGCTTACATTCAAGAAAAGTTTAGAGTCGGTAACGACAAGAGACGGGTATTTCCTGACGGTACAACTCTGCCTTTTGGTTATTAGCTGCATGATGGAGCAGATTGATTTTGATCCAAGACTAAAGGTTCCATTTTCATGTTTGGTAGTGGCCCAAGTGGTTGTGGTAAAAACCTATTTTATTAAATCTGTACTGGAAAAATGTGAACGTGTGATGGACGCTAACCAGAAAATATTGTATGGATTTATACAAGTTATCAACCCATGTATGATGAAATGAAGAAAATGAATAAAAGAATTACATTTCTGGAAGGACTCCCCGATTCTTTTGACGACACTAATCTGTTTCCTCCTGACCATTCACATCTCGGTCATCCTGACGCACGTCATATTTCAGGCAGGTGACCATCCCGAGGTGGCGAAAATATTCACGCTAATACCGACATCACAAAAGGGCTGAGTGCATGATGTTGACTCAAAATGTATTCCATAAAGGTAAATACAGCCGTACAATCAGTTTAAACTGTAATTACCTCGTGCTATTTAAAACCCCCCCGACCAACTGCAGATGAGGGTACTAGCACATCAGATGTTTCCCTCACAAAAACAGTTTTTCCTGGAAAGTTTTCAAGATGCTACCAAGTCAGCGCATAGGGCTATTTAATTTTGGACCTCACACCTTCATGCCCAGAACGTTACAGAGCGCGACGGGGGATACTTCCCCACCAGCAGACGGACGGTTTACATCGCTAAAACAAAATAGACCTTCATTATGTCGGGAGCGGTTAAAAAGGAACGGCTCTGTTACTAAAAGCCTTGTACCACGCGAAGCCTTCAAAGCCGCAAGACGTATTTTAAAAACACTGCTCACCTGATTTTCTGCAGGCCTTGTGCGCAATTATCTCTTAATCTTTGAAAGGGCATCTAAAGGTGTCCCCTTCTCAATACAGACAACTGAAGGTCAAAAGAATATTATAAGGTTGTTGGCAGATAAAAAACCAGCTTAAAGCGTAAACATCAGGTTCTGAAAAACAAACTGGGGTTTATCCTTTCTCTGCTTTCGGCAGTAGCCTATTCTCGAAATCTACTAGGTGGGCTGATTCCGAGAAGCTAAGAGGAGAAGAAAAATTAATAATATGGCTCTAAAGGCTACCAAGAAAATGTATTTGATTTCACCTCCCAGCAGCTGAGTAAAATGACTGGACCAGAGCCATCCATCAGACAGACAGCCGAAGATGATTTGAATGAGAAAATGAGCCAGATTAAATGATCCAAGATTGAATCTGTATGAAAAGCTAAAAGATACGAAGCTGCTGATAATACGCTATCTCACTTTCTCAAACAAAGCGAAAGAGCGTCATAGGGTTACTCTCACTCTGCATCCGGATGTCGCATCAAAAGTCAACACTCTGCATCCTCATCAGATGCACCAGCTGCCGATGCACCAGTAGATGGTGCTGATGGTGGTGTAGCAGCAGCATCAGCACCGACCCCCAATCCCTATTGGATGAGGCTGCAAGCGATGTGATAACAACCTGCCCCTGCACGACCGAAAAACGCTTCTACATTATGCAGAAATTAGCGCAAATGACGTGAGATACCCTTAGGGGCGAATTTATTTACAAAGGCTCTGTCGTAAAAGGCTCTATATGATAGATTTATTCAAAATCTACGCGCAGCCTAATAAGAAGAAAACACAAACAATGCCAAAAGGATGGACTGGTTTCTTAAATACTTTGTCAGTGCTCAACATTCCCGTTTCGATGGTGAAAAATCCGCAAGCGCTGAACAGTTACAGACAACTCAGAATGGATGGCGATGGTTTTGAAGAAAAATCACCGCTGTCCACAAAGACAAAAATCCCCAAGATGGTCTAATAGGGATTTAAGGTTTTAAACTTGTAAATGAAGAGATTTCCGTGACACTGTCATTTTCAATAAAGCATTTTATTAATCACAAGTTTATGGTTACAGCGTTTGTTTGTTTTTCATGTTTCTTACAAGTGATAACAATCTTTAAACATTTTCAGAGCATACACTATGATGAAAAGATTCTGAGCGTTACTGAAGCGACATCTTTGATATTTATTCACAAAAGTAGATACCATGGGTCGTTTTATAGACATCGTCCAACATGATACAAGCCCAAAATGTTATTATAAGATAAACGGCATGCTGGTGACAGAGATAAAAAAGCAATGCTGTCCGGCAGACACTATAGAGAGAAAGTATGCTGGAGCTGGGGGTTGTGGTAGTGTAGCTTCTTCTAACTTCTTTGAAATCGACTTTCCAAAAATTGTAAAATGCTACGCTGGGTAATGAGGCAAAATCATGGGGAAATCCATAAGAGTCGTAAAAGTTGCACTCTGCGTCCTCTTCAACGTCAGTGCGAGCCAGTGCTCACCAGGCATGTAGGAAGGATGAGTGTTCACTATAAAATAGGCTGGCAGGTTAAAGGTCTGGCTCAGCTGGTAGCTGATCACAAGCCCACACGCAAGTGGAATGTGTATGCTCCTATAAGATGATGTAAAGCCTTTCTAGCTGATGATTATCCATATCTTTAATAATAATCCACCAACACCTGTCTTTTAAGAGTTGATCTCCAGAATGGAATCGTAACAAGCGTATACTATTAACGTTGTTGTGTAAGGCAGAGGGACCCCGAAGCGCATTTCAAGACGTGAATTCCTGAGGAAATGTCCAACGGCGTCGCTGTTCTTCGTTGCTCCCAGATTGAACACGAACAAAGAATAACCTTCGTTAAATTCCCTACAGGGTATGCTAAGAGGCAGATCCTTGAGGTGTCTCCCAGTAGATGTAAACATGTTGTAATATTCTCTAACTGAGCTGCCTGTGTTGAACGTCAGGGCTTTGCAGGCAGCTGCCTCCCATCCTGACACAGTGCAAGATATTCCAATGTCATTATGAAGAAAGTTGAACGGAGATAGGTCCCTTCCTTCCTGAAAAGAATCTACTCGAACCATGGCTAAAGCTAGATAGCGAGGCATAGCACCCAGAAATAGGTTTTCCTGGTTACCCAGATCCTGGAATTTTCCGTATGGAATAGGTCTTCACACAGAGACGCTGGGAAGCGATAAAGAGCATTTCCTTTCATCAGGGCTGCTGGTGGAGCCAGACGGTACAGCCGGGAAAGCGGTGACCTTTTTAACAAACAGCGATGCCGATATTATCTTTAGACAGAACTCGGAATCACGAGCTCCATAGACAAAATGCATCATTATTTACGGATCAGTTTAATTCTCAAATCAACAGAGTTTAACATCGTCTTTCGCATGAAAAATATGTCACTATGTATTGGGCCCAAAAGGTCCACTTCCGGCGGCAGATTCTGGGCGCTGAATTGACCTCTCTGGACTAACCCCTCTCCGTTAGACCATTATTTATTACCACAGAATCCATGGCGCCTGCGCTGTCTCTGTAAAACAGACCGGCGCTAAAATTGACTCTTTAACGTGTCGTCTGGAAAGTTGAGCAAAGTTTCTATAATCGCCGATATGGATGCGTTGCACTTGACTGAAATTAATCTATCCCCCAGAATAACGTCGCATTGACTGAAAATTGTATTCAGCCGGTAGTTGATGAGGCCCAACTGCGCATCTGGTGGGATGTTTGACCCATCTTTCTCTGTAATTTTAACTCTGAGATGAAGCAGCGTGTCGTTTAAATCGGGTACTTTTCACCGTCTCCAGGTATGTAAAAAATTCAATGCGAGGAGTCCAAAGTGCTGATAACGGCTGGTACTGTTTATTTTCATCCTTACGGATAATTGTGTCATGGGATCTCGAAAAGAGTCCAGCTCGAGGGTACACCTCTGCCCGATTTCTGATGTAAAGAGGGCCATTGTTTGCAACGTTAAAATATGCCGAGCTTGTAGGAACTTCCTGCTACTTCGAGCCAGCCTCTCTGACTGATTTGGTCCGGCAGGCTGGCGGTCTAAATGCAAGTCGCGAAACAACCCTCTCTACCGGGCGTTTCCTTGCTCTAACGTGACAAGACCATATACGTTACACCGCCGCCACTTCTTGATTTTGTTCTCGCAGGTTTCCATAAATCCTTCTTTCACTGCATTCGATGCAATGTTTGTAGCTGCTGTTTTAAGATGCGGTTTTGCTACAGCGAAACCTTTTCTTAGCAGAGAGGCCAAAGCCAAAACAGCTTTGAAAATATTGAGCCTATACCCTAATCGCATAACCGAGCCCATAAAATCGGGTAACTTCCTACTTGACCTTCATAGTAGGCCAAACGGCGCGGTCTCTTTGACATGAAGCATCTTTACAAAGAACGCTGCACTGGTTTAAAGTGTAGTTTCACAATTGTTTTTCCAAAAACAAAATCCACGGTTTGTTACATCTGTTTTAATTTCGACAGCGTGATGTTTTGATGTAATTTTTCGACAGCTGCATATAATGGAGGTATGGAAAATCGGTAATGTTCGTTATGTCACCAAAGTCACCTTTCACATCTCACGGCTACCCAAGCAGCCGTGAGTAACTGTCACGATCAGCTTGATATCACTGAATGATATCCGTGATAGACAAACAGGTTATATATGCCTTGGACTGCATACAGAGGTGATGACGGAGCACGCGTGGACTCTGATGAAAAACACACACGGGGTGCGAAAGAGTTTATGAAGAAATATAACCACCTGAACCTCTGGCTCCTCGGTCAAGCATTCGTACGGGGCTTACTCAGCGCCGCTGAGGCTACGGGTACACCGCAGGTGCAGACGAATCGGTGCATTATGTAGATGTTAATGTCATTGTATCCGGGTGACGCTAACGCTAACAGGCTCATACCCTTTAGGCCATCCCCGTACACCACAGAGATTTTGACGAATTGAAAACTACTTTGGGCTGATCAGAGCAACCGCGATTCCCAAGAGGTCTGTATTTTCCCCGTGTTACCTTATAAAACAGCTCAGCGGTAAATTAGTGTTCGCACTCTGTCGCATGCTCAGAGACTAATAATCAGAGCCGCATCATGTAGTCATGATGACGGCTGCCAGAGCTCTGACCGGAGTTTGGGTCAGTGCAGAGCGCAATGCCGGGTACAGATGGGTTACAAGGTGTCTAAACTTTCTGAGGTCTGGCACTTTGAGGCACGAGCAGCACGCTTTTATCGCAGTACATTCACACCTTTTGAAGGGTAAACAGAAGCTTCAGGCTTCGGGCGGAGGTCGCGGGACTTATGAGAGTAGGAAAATACATCAGAGACTACTTAATTGCATCAAGGCATCAGGTTAAACCTGAGAAAAATTGAGACAAATCCGGCAAAGAGACAGGTGTCCAAGGCTTGTCTGAACTGCTTTGGGGCAAGTTTAAGAGAAGTAATTGATTCAAACCACACTCGCCGTCGGGCCAACACTTTTCACTTTAGTGTTTTCGGACAATACACTCTAAACACGCGGTCGCTTACCAACAAACCGCCGCGACGAAAGCACTGATTCAGTGGTTGTATAATGACAGGTGTGTAGTCCCCCAGGTCAAGCAGTAATGTTTTCTATCGCTGGGCTTACTCACCGCCACGGGCGCCTGAAATTGTACAGTTATTTAGAAAGGCTGCAACAGAACATTCTCTACGTGACACGGACAGCTTGATCTATGTGATAAAAGAAAATGAGACTTCTGGAGCTGGGTAATTATCTCGGTGACCTCATCGGATGAATTACGGCGCATACATAATACATGAATTTGTAGCCGCGGGTCCAAAGAGCTACGCCTACCAGACCAAAAAATGAGAAAAAGTGGTGATGAAAGTTAAAGGTATTACACAGACGCTGAATGCAGTGAACTGATCAATTTTGACAGCACAAAAAGAATTGGGTCGGCTATCTTGAGGGGTCTAAGGAAAGATTCCTTGAAACGCCGTAACAGACTATAAACGTGATAAAAACGGATTTCTGTTGAAAAACGCTACATTCAAGAAAAGTTTAGAGTCGTGGTACGACAAGAGACGGTAGTATTTCCTGACGGTACAACTCTGCCTTTTGGTTATTAGCTGCATGATGGAGCAGATTGATTTTGATCCAAGACTAAAGGTTCCATTTTCATGTTTGGTAGTGGGCCCAAGTGGTTGTGGTAAACCCTATTTTATTAAATCTGTACTGGAAAAATGTGAACGGTGATGGACGCTGTACCAGAAAAATATTGTATGGATTTATACAAGTTATCAACCCATGTATGATGAAATGAAGAAAATGAATAAAAGAATTACATTTCTGGAAGGACTCCCCGATTCTTTGACGACACTAATCTGTTTCCTCCTGACCATTCACATCTCGGTCATCCTGACGACGTCATATTTCAGGCAGGTGACCATCCCGAGGTGGCGAAAAATATTCACGCAATACCGACATCACAAAAGGATGAGCGTCATGATGTTGACTCAAAATGTATTCCATAAAGGTAAATACAGCCGTACAATCAGTTTAAACTGTAATTACCTCGTGCTATTTAAAACCCCCGCGACCAACTGCAGATGAGGGTACTAGCACATCAGATGTTTCCCTCCACAAAAACAGTTTTTCCTGGAAAGTTTTCAAGATGCTACCAAGTCAGCGCACGGGTATTTAATTTTGACCTCACACCTTCATGCCCAGAACGTTACAGAGTGCGCGCGGGATACTTCCCCACCAGCAGACGACGGTTTACATCGCTAAAACAAAATAGACCTTCATTATGTCGGAGCGGGTTAAAAAGGAACGCTCTGTTACTAAAAGCCTTGTACCACGCGAAGCCTTCAAAGCGCAAAGACATTTTAAAACACTGCTCACCTGATTTTCTGCAGGCCTTGTGCGAATTATCTCTTAATCTTTTGAAAGGGCATCTAAAGGTGTCCCCTTCTCAATACAGACAACTGAAGCGTCAAAAGAATATTATAAGGTTGTTGGCAGATAAAAAACCAGCTTAAAGCGTAAAACATCAGGTTCTGAAAAACAAACTGGGGGTTTTATCCTTCCTCTGCTTTCGTCGCGAGGCTTATTCTCGGAAATCTACTAGGTGGGCTGATTCCGAGAAGCTAAGAGGAGAAGAAAAAATTAATAATATGGCTCTAAAGGCTACCAAGAAAATGTATTTGATTTCGCCCCAGCAGCTGAGTAAAATGACTAGACCAGAGCCATCCATCAGACAGACAGCCGAAGATGATTTGAATGAGAAAATGAGCGCCGTATTAAATGATCCAAGATTGTGAATGTATGAAAAAGCTAAAAGATACGGCGTTGATGTTACGCTTATCTCACTTTGCTCAAACAAAGCGAAAGAGCGTCATAGGGTTACTTCACACTTGCATCCGGATGTCGCAACAAAGTCAACACTCTGCATCCTCATCAGATGCAACAGCTGCCGAGCACCACGTAGATGGTGCTGATGGTGGTGTAGCAGCAGCATCAGCACCGGACCCCCAACTCCTATTGGATGAGGCTGCAAGCGTATGTGATAACAAACCTGCCCCTGCACGACCGAAAAACGCCTTTACATTATGCAGAAATTAGCCGCAAATGACGTAGATGGTCCTTTAGGGGCGAATTTTATTTACAAAGGCTCTGTCGTAAAGGCTCTCTATATGATAGATTTATTCAAAAATCTAGCGCAGCCTAATAAGAAGAAGAAAACACAAACAATGCCAAAAGGATGGACTGGTTTCTTAAATACTTTGTCAGTGCTCAACATTCCCGCCTTCGATGGTGAAAAATCCGCAAGCGTGCGGAACAGTACAGACAACTCAGAATGGACGGAGATGGTTTTGAAGAAAAATCACCGCCAAAAGACAAAAATCCCCAAGATGGTCTACGTGGATTAAGGTTTTAAACTTGTAAAATGAAGAGAATTTCCGTACACTGTGCATTTTCAATAAAGCATTTTATTAATCACAAGTTTATGGTTACAGCGCTTGTTTGTTTTTCATGTTTCTTACAAGTGATAACAATCTTTAAACATTTTCAGAGAGCATACACTATGATGAAAAAGATTCTGAGCGGTTACGAGCGACGATCTTTGATATTTATTCACAAAAGTAGATACCATGCGGTCGCTTTTATAGACATCGCCAACATGATACAAGCCCAAAATGTTATTATAAGATAAACCGCATGCGCGCCGTGACAGAGATAAAAACGCAATGCTGTCCGCACACTATAGAGAAAGTATGCGTGGAGCTGGCGGTTGTGGTAGTGTAGCCTTCTGAACGACTTTCCAAAAATTGTAAAATGCTCGCTGGGTAATGAGCAAAATCTGGCGGAAATCCATAAGAGTCGAAAAAGTTGCACTCCGGCCCCTCTTCCAACGCCAGTGCGAGCCAGTGCTCACCAGGCATGTAGGAAGGATGAGTGTTCACTATAAAATAGGCTGGCAGGTTAAAGGTCTGGCTCAGCGTGGTAGCTGATCACAAGCCCACACGCCGTGCGGAATGTGTCTCCTATAAGATGATGTAAAAGCCTTTCTAGCTGATGATTATCCATATCTTTAATAATAATCCACCAACACCTGTCTTTAGAGTTGATCTCCAGAATGGAATCGTAAATAAGCGCATATACTATTAACGCTTGTTGTGTAAGGCAGAGGGACCCTGAAGCGCATTTCAAGACGTAAATTCCTTGAGGAAATGGGCGTGGCGTCGCTTTCGTCTTCGCTTCGGCTCCCAGATTGAACACGTAACAAAGAATAACCTTCGGTAAATTCCCTACGGGTAATGCTAAGAGGCAGATCCTTGAGGTGTCTCCCAGTAGATGTAAACATGTTGTAATATCTTCTAACTGAGCTGCCTGTGTTGAAACGGGCTGGAAGGCCTTTAGCAGGCAGCTGCCTCCCATCCTGACACAGTGCAAGATATTCAATGTCATTATGAAGAAAGTTAAACGGGATAGGTCCCTTCTTCCTGAAAAAGAATCTACTCGAACCATGGCTAAAGCTAGATAGCGAGGCATAGCACCCAGAAATAGGTTTTCCTGGTTACAGATCCTGGAATTTTCCGGTATGGAATAGGTCTTCACACAGACGCCTGAGAGCGGATAAAGAGCATTTCCTTTCATCAGGGCTGCGCGGCGTGACCCAGACGTATAGCCGGGGAAACGGTGACCTTTTTAACAAACAGCGCATGCCGATATTATCTTTAGACAGAACCGCGAATCACGCAGCCCCATAAGACAAAATGCATCGTTGTTACGGATCAGTTTAATTCTCAAATCAACAGAGTTTAACATCAGTCTTTCGCAGAAAAAATATGTCACTATGTAATGGGCCCAAAAGGTCCACTTCGGCAGATTCTGCGCTGAATTGACCTCTCTGGACTAACCCTCTGTTAGGACCATTATTTATTACCACAGAATCCATGGCGTCTGCGCGTGTCTTTGTAAAACAGACCGGCGCTTAAATTGACTCTTTTAACGTGTCGTCTGAAAAGTTGAGCAAAGTTTCTATAATCGCCGATATGGATGCCGTGCACTTTGACTGGGAAATTAATCTATCCCCCAGAATAACGTCGCATTGACTGAAAAATTGTATTCAGCGGGTAGTTGATGAGCCCAACTGCTGTATCTGGTGGGATGTTTGACCCATCTTTCTCTGTAATTTTAACTCTGAGATGAAGCAGCGCGTCGCTTAAATCGAGGTACTTTTCACCGCCTCCAGGTATGTAAAATTCAATCGGGAGGAGTCCGAAAGTGCTGATAACGGCTGGTACTTTTGATATTTTTTATCCTCTACGGATAATTGTGTCATGGGAGCTGAAAAGAGGTCCAGCTCGGCCAGGGTACACTCTTGCCGCATTTCTGATGTAAGAGGGCCATTGTTTGCAACGTTAAAATATGTCGGAGCTCTGTGCAGACTTCCTTCTTCGAGCTGCCTCCTGACTGATTTGTTCGCTTTAGCAGGCTGGCGCTTTTAAATGCAGCCGAAACAACCTCTTCACCTGGCGGGCGTTTCCTTTGCTCTACGGGACAAGACCATAATACCGGGCCGCTTCTCTTGATTTTTGTTCTCGTGCAGTTTCCCATAAATCCTTTCACTGCATCTGATGCAATGTTTGTAGCGGTTGTTTTAAGATGCGGTTTTGCTACAGCGAAACCTTTTCTTAGCAGAGGGGCTACAAAGCGAAACAGCTTTGGAAAATATTGAGCCTATACCGCTACCGGTACATAACCGAGCTCCATAAAAACCGGGTAACGCTACCCTACTTGACCTTCATAGTAGGCCACAAAACGGGCGTGGGTCTTCTTTGATATGAAGCATCTTACAAAGAACGCTGCACTGGTTTAAAGTGTAGTTTCACAATTGTTTTTCCAAAAACAAAATCCACGGGTTTGTTGGCGATCTGTTTTAATTTCGGTGCGTATGTTTTTGATGTAATTTTTCGACAGCGGCATATAATGGAGTGTATGGTAACGATCGTTCGTTATGTCACCAAAGTCACCTTTCACATTCACGACACCAAGCAGCGGTGAGTAACTGTCGCCGAACGCTTTGATACTGAATGATATCCGTGATAGACAAACAGGTTATATATGCCTGCGTTTAAATCAACAAGGATATGTAGATGGCCGCTTTGGATAGCGCCCACCATTCATTAACTTTCAGACCGAAAGCATGTAAGCCAGAGGGGGTACGCTTTTGATTTTGTAAAGACCGTCCGCCTTTTGAAGTCAATCCGCTTTGGTCACGCTTGTTGAAAGAGGCGCCAAAGGAGGCATCATATTTTTTAACCGCCGGACCAGGTATTCCAGGAGATCTTTAGGACGCATTATAGTACGCGCCTCTGTTAAATTTTACACTCACCAAGGGCTGAGGCTCATCGGTCACTCGATTCAGTTCAAAATAGGATGAATCTGCCGGTAAATTATACCACGTGGCGCGGATATATGATTTCGCCGATAGGCCCAACAACCATTCGCCAGCAAGTTCAATCGGTTTTGCCAAATCGATTGTGTAACAACTGCTAGTATTACTTTTAAATATTTCCTTACTGGCGCGGAAGGCAGAGTCACATAAAAGCCCTCAGAGGCGGTGTGTTCCATGATTCTCTATTGAGTGCGAGTGTATGGACCGGTCTTTGTACACAGAGGTTTTATATACCGACACACATCAGCCAATTTAACCCAGCTGTTAAATTTTGTCGGCCAGTTTTTCCATTGCACAAAAGCCTGTTTTTCTCCCTTTGACAGTGCGCGCTTTTAGGATTTTTTCCACTTTGAAACATTTTGTTGGCGGCCATTTTTACTTTTTGCATCTCTGCTTCATAAAATGACCCTCGACAGGCTCGCCGTCATAGTCTACTAATTTATATAATGGGAGGTGTACGGGAATACGCTCGGTCACTGTAAAGACTTCGCCCGTAAAACTCTGCTCGTATTTTTTATCGAAAAACGCCTCTCACTTCGTACAGACGGACCAGATCTCCTTTCTTAAAAGCCATCTTTATTTTATTCCTGTGCGACGAGGCAAAGGTGCCGTACAGATTGTGGAACACTTGATCGGTGTTCTCCGCTGTGACCTCCATAGGAGTCATTTTAATAGAGGTGTGATAACTGTTATTATAACTCTGTACCAGGTCTGGTAAGACGCCGAGGTATCGCTTTGGTGTTGTGAGCAGTAAAATATTTATACATGCGAAGTTTTCAGAGTGCGGTATATAACGCTTCAACAACCGACGGTTTTAAGTCACTCGCGCCCTAAAATGTTTGATGTTGTGTTTCTTCATCAGAGTCTCAAATTTCTTGTTGAAAAACTCCTTTTCCGGCGTCCGCTTGTAGCTTTAGAGGTATTAAACTTTCTTGAAACACCGACTGAAATGCTTTTACCACTTCCGAGGCAGTCTTCCTCTTCAACGCACGCACATATGCTTTTTTCGAAAAATACATCTATGACGGTCAGTAAATAATTAAATCCGGCTATTATGTTCTGCCAAGGCTTGCATGTCACAGAGATCGGCTTGGAATTGATTTAAAGGCTTAGTAACAAACACTCGGTTTCTCTTGAAATGTACTCTGGCAGGCTTATGCAATGTATAAGCATCTTGCTCTGCTAAAAAATCTCTAACTTCCTGAACACTGACATTTTCGGCCAGTCTCATCCTTTTTACACTCTGACGGAGTCGCTTTTACACCTCCATAGCTGGCTGGATTTAGAGGATCGTAATACACTTTTTCCATCACACGCTTCTGCCATCCTTTCCTCTGAGACCTCAACAGTTCTCTAAGACATCCGTATGCAAGAATGAGTCTTTATTCATTTTCTTTTCTTTTTTTTTTCCTTTATTTACAAAAGATTGTAGATACAACATGTCATTCAAGTTTTGTTGAAAAGAAATATTCAAGGATACACACTGGATTACATATGTTAAAAAACACTGTGATATTTTGTTGAAAAGAAAAATACAATTCTTAAAACAGATATAAAGATAAAAAAGAAATATTCAAAGATACATGCAGGTTACATATGTTTAAAAGTAAATGTCACGCATTTAAAAACGTGATTTTTTTTTTTTTTGGTTTTTGTTTTCCGCTCTAAATATGGTAAAATATAACTCTTATGAGTCCTCATAACACTCGGTGACCAAACGCAGTTGGAAGATTTTCACAGAACTCCTGACCAATCAAATTGTCGTACATCTCGGTGATGGGATCAAAGATCTTCTTTGCTAGTTTCAGTTCATGTAGTAGCGTCTCTGCTACCATGCGCACTCTGAAATCTTCTGTTTCGATGGTGCGCGTAATGTAACAGACGCTGAATAGCTGGAATGAAACGAGGTGTTATGAGTCTTTTCATCAAACGATAGAAGTTGTCCCCGTAAAAGTTGTCAGCCAATGCTTCCAGGCAGTCATGCTGCTCTCTGGCCCGATGCTCAATCGCATCCATGACACAGAGCCCGTCTGTCTTTGTGTATAATCAAGTTGAGAAGGTGAAAACGGTGATTTGACGGTGTCGGTGAGGACAGAAGATACCCACCCATCGGTCTCATCTTCCTGGCAGTCCTCCTGTTTTTCCGGATTAGGGCTTTCAGGGCTCTCCTCCTCCTCCTCCATCTCATCCTCCTCCACTGAGGAAGGAGGACCTTCCGACTCCTCCGACTCTTCTCCGACTTTGAATCGTCCTCCAGCGACTCCTCCTCCACAGACCACTTTAGCAGGGTTTCCTCCTCAGATTGACTGTCCGGAGGCATGTCAAATGTCTCAGACTCCCGTGATAGCAGTGTAGGCAGCGCTCAGCTTCATAATCGCATAATCCACCCTGTCTGTCTCGGGAGGGCGGGCGGCCTTGGAGGGCAGTCCTGCCCGCTGTCTCTGGAGGAGGTGAAGAGGACCCGGTGTGTAAGTGTTTTTGTCCAGGGTGTAAGGGGTCTCTTTGTTGCTGAGCTCGAACATTGTTGTAATCTTTCTTTCTTCCCCGCTGAACATCTTACCATGTTCTGTCACTGTCTGCTTCAGCCTTTATACTCATTGTAAGGGGGTGTGTGTTAGGAAAATTCTGGAACGGGGCGTAGTTTGGAAACTTCTGGAAAAAAGGTGTGGTATGGGCGTGGTTAAAAAAAAGAAAAAAAAAATTCAAAAGTTTAGAGTTTTTTTCACAACCAGTGTATTTTTCCACCCGCGGCTGCTATGGAAGAGATTGGTCAATCTATCCCCCACCTCCATCAGTCTGTCAGCCCATTCCAATGCTGGTAAGGCAAGCACGGTTCTGAATAAGCCGCACTCTGTATTAAATCTTTGCAAAACAAAGAGGTCACAGGATCTCGTGGTTTCGAATCTCTGAGAGCAGAAGGGCCTGGAACCACCAGCGCCCCACGCGCTGTGGTAACAGAGGGCCATGTTGATCCACAGATGATGTTCATCTTAGACAGGTCGCTATCGCTGGGATAATTATCCATTCTAGGACGCCCTCGGGCTTGTCTTCAGTGCTGCTACCGATGTTCACCGACACTTCTCTCCTCTTTACATTCTATCAAAACAGTCTGAGTCTCTTTATCCTGAGTAGCGGTAGTCGGGTTCTCGGAGTTGCTCTGATCAGTACCAAATTGTAGGATCGTCTTCATCACCCCCCAGTCGTCAAAGCTCATTTTCACCATGACTGTAGAAGGAGTCAGCATCTCCCCTTCCTTCAACTGATAAAAGCAAAGTTCACCTTCTTCATACTTGAAGACATACCCCCAGGCCCCACACATACCACTAGGTTGTAGAGGCCATTCTTCATGCAGAGATTCTGACGGGGGCATCTGGCTACGGCACAGATACACTACACATTTCTTTGGAGCCCGGGTGTCGTAACAGAATCTTGGAACATTGTTATTGGAGTCTCACAGATCAGCGGCCAAGCCCACCGGCTGGAAGTGCCTCCTTGGTACGGACTCAATGGAGCGGTACACTCTTCAGCAGACATCTCTCTCGCAGCGTTACTCAAACTTACATTCATGCTGTGTGTAGAATGAAAAACCTATCTTTCTCTGTTTCAAACGGGAAGAAACCCTTTTATGCTCAAAATTTAACGCTACACCCCTCTTCTCTCACTGGATCATTTCAAACACATCCGGATATTTCATCTCTAACGCCATTGGATCATTTAAATGAAACATTTTTCTACTTCCTGTGACGCTCATATTGCATCACTTAACACACGCCATTTCCGGGACACGCCTTCCTTCTAGAAGCTTCCAGAACAGACCAGTCACACACACCTGGAAGGCATCAATCACTTTTTGCTTTCTCACAGGTCGTGACTCTTTGACCCCCAGGTCAAAAGGTCATCCATCAAAATCCCACATACCAAAGTGACAGAAACCTCCTCCTTATATCTCTGCCGTGGGTCTTGTGTGAGCTCAGTGTCAGTCACAGGTTGGTCTATATCGACGACGTTCCACTTCCGGGAAATGGATTAAAGAAATGCCAATAAACCAGAGCAGGTTTTTTTCCCAACCCGGAATGCTGTGTGGACAATGCGAGACTAGTCACAGGTAAATACTGTGCAGCGTTTCCCACACATACACTAATGTGTTGTGGTGCGCCGCACTATCAACACCGGCCGCCGCACATTGCGTTTCATTATTCTTTTTATTTTTTTTAAATGCTATTTAAAAACAAGTTCAGCTGCATTTCCTTTCCCTGCTCTCCTCCGTCTCTCTGTCACTTGTGTCTTGCTCACACACACACACACACACACACACACACACACACACACACACACACACACACACACACACACACACACACACACACACACACACACACACACACACACACACACACACACACACACACACACACACACACACACACACACACACACACAACACAGCCCCTCCCACCATGCACACAGCGTCTGTGAGAGAAGATGGCTGGTGAAATTCACAAGTTCACGAAAGGTTGGCATCTATCTCGTGAACACCTTTACACAATCACACATTAAAAAGTGCTATACAAATATTTTATATTCTGAATACAATGTTGTCAGTGTGTTAATGTTGGAGTCCCGACCCGATTCTTAGCAAACAAGCTATTGCGCCTGCTTTAGAAAGTTAACTAGTCGCACGTTTGCAGTAAAATGCAGTTGGGTTGTCGAGGTCAAAACACTATATGTAGCAGCTGTTAATCAAATAAACTTATTATAAATAATGTTATGTAATTTTTTTACTCTTACACTGAATGTTTGCTGCTTCAATCCAGAGTATTGAAAAGTATTTTCCGCAACTGAAAAAGGCACGTGTTGAGGATAAGGACCATCCTGAACCGGAGGTATCAGTCTGAACAGTCCGACCAGTGTAATTAGTTATGTTATTAATTTGTTTACAATATTTTCAGGCTTCAACCAGTGAAAGACAGGGTCAGGGAGAGAGAGAGATAGATTTGTTAGGCATTAAAGTAGGAGAGGAGGACAGCATCCAACAGCGTGTTGTTACGAAAAATACGTCGTCGTCGTCGTCGTCGTCGTCGTTCCCCAGCTGACACGGGGCAACATCCCCCGCCCCGCGTCACAAATTGCTTTCTAATCTGTGGGAAACACTGCTGTGACAAACAGTCTGGTATGAAGGATCAAACCCATGCTGAATATGTGCTCCTTATCCCTCATCATGCATGGAATGTCTGTGTAAAAGTGCACTTTCACACAGTCGGCCAGTAAACTAGGAACTCGGTCACTCACTGTACTAGTAAACAGGCCAAAGAGCTAACTGATAGTCATTTAACAAGTCTGCTAATCAAACGGCTGAAAAAGGCAGTCAGTCAATGACAGCCAACAAGTCAATAAAATTGCCAGAAAACTGGTCAATGATTGAACGAGCAGGTCAATTTAATCTATTCTCTCCCTCCATGAAGAGCCAGTTAACAGTAATGATGCTGATGCTGGGATGGAGCAACGAGGACCCGATAATGAGAAACCATGACCCAACCTTACATACAGTCTATGGACCCAACAGAGAGGAGGAGGAGGGGAACAAGAACAAGAGTAAAGAAACGGACAAGACTTTCCACAACAAAAATGAAGGCTTTAAAGTTGTATTAGACAGTCAGAAAAACACAAGTCTATATCCACGACGTTCCGCTTCCGGATAGACATTGTTCCAAATGACATCGTTCATCCCTTTTTGTTTTGCTGAATTTTTTTGTTACCCCCGCCAAGCAGGTAATGTTTTGGCTCGGTTTATCCGTTTGTTTTTCTGTCCGTCAGCATGATTACGGAAAAACTACTTGCCCGATTTTCATTCAACTTGTTGCAAGGGTGTTAACACAGGCCAGGGAAGAACCCCTTTACATTTTGGAGCGGATCCGTCTCATATAGCCGATTCACAATTATTTTTCACTTTCGTTAACATAGTAAGCCTTTCTGCTGCATTCATATTTCGTGGCTCACCTGATCTGGTTGTTTAGACCAAGCCCCCAGGAACAGCGCCAACCCTAACCCACGACATAATGATTACATCTCCTTGGTACTCTAAATACAGCAATCGTTTATTTAGATAAGCATGTAAATGATCAGGAACAATGAAAACACAATGTTTAACGTTAGTGGGGAAAAAAGGAAACGGTGAGTTCATGAGTTAAGAGAACGACGTATAGACTTAGAAAAGACACGAGATAGAAGCTCAAGAACGTGCAGTGTTGCTACGACAACACAAAAAAAACTGTTGCTAGTGCGCATGTCAATCGTGATGTCATGGGCCAGTCAACGCGGAAGACAGAGCTCCATGACTGCAGAAAAGCCAGGTATTTTCGAAGCTCCATGACTGCTTTATGCGCTTTTGAGCAACTCTCATTATCCCGTTCTCTTAATATATAGGAGCAATAAAAGACTAAATACATTCATGGTTTAGACGCTCTGAGCAATAAAATACTACACATCTTCTTTGTAGCGTGAATGTTGTTTCCACATCACTTAAAGCTCATGAACACATTGGGAAATGGAACCATGCTTGGAGCATGTGAATGCACCATGGGCCTTGGCACAGGTCTCTGCTCTCTGAGTGCCATTCTAGTTTTAATTAGTTTTTTAGTGCACACTTAATTTTAACAAAGACTTTAAATGCTATTTTTTTGTAATTTTATATTTATTAAATATCATTTTGCAACTTCACTCCCCAAGTTTTTTTTTTTTTTAAGAACACAATATCATAACACCTGTATACTAAGAAAATGACAATAAATTCTACCTTGAAAAACTTGTGGTCTGGTAGCTCCCTCATATGAAAACTGTAGGAAATGATGTGTTCCAGGTTTCCAGTTTGTTTGGAATAAACAGGACAACCGGACAGCTAAGATGTTGCCAGAATCACCAGGAAATATACAAGTATGACAGATTAGCACATTAAGACAGACAGAGTTAAACTGTCACTTCAATGTATAGTCAACACAGATGGCTACTGGGCCAGCCAAGCTGTTCCAAGGAACTCTGTGTTTGGACCTGTGTGTGTGTGTGTGTGTGTGTGTGTGTGTGTGTGTGTGTGTGTGTGTGTGTGTGTGTGTGTGTGTGTGTGTGTGTGTGTGTGTGTGTGTGTGTGTGTGTGTGTGTGTGTGTGTGTGTGTGTGTGTATAAACAACAGTGGGTGTTGCCTTTTTCCCCATCTCTACCACTACCTAATTCAACCGACCTTCTGCTTTTCTTGTCACGTTGGTGACAAGACAATCAGCTGCCACTTACATCAATAAATTTAGGGTTTCCATGGGCAAAATGGCAAAACCACAACCAAAACACACACTGCATTTGGCTTTGCCTGCTACAGTGTCACAAGCTGGCAGCTTGAGTTTTGCCACACCTTCAGTTTTCCAACAGTCTCATGTGTCAGTACCTTTCCAGACTTTCCCCATCTCAGACCTTTTCAACAATTCAAATAGTCATTAACCCTATCAACAAACAAAACAAAACGCTAACCATTCTGTTATTTGTCAAGCTCAAATTCCAAACATTTGCTGGTTCCAGATTTTCAAATATGAAGATATGCTGCTTTTCTCTTTTTCTCTTTGTAAATTGAATGTCTTTGTGTTATGGATATTTAATCTGACAAAAATTTCTAATTTTCAATTTAAAGACGACACCTTGAAATCATAATGCGCTATTTTCACAATTTCTTGACTGTTTATAGTCTAAACGATTAATCAATAAATAGTAAAACAAAGTGACAGATTCATCTATGATATGTCCAGTACGTATTTATTATATGCATATCATTGGACTTTGTACATCCATTCATTGTTCCAGCTTTCTTTTTATCTTTGTGATTGTAGCGCAGGAATTATCTATGTGGGATTATCTATCTAATATCTTATCTTATTGAAATGGATAAAAACATAATGTCGGTTTTGTGTGGAGTTCATATCTGATAGTCAGTTAGTAAGACTATAAATGATTTTTACATAATAATATTACAAACATAGTATTTTCTTGAGGCAGACATTTTATTATTTTCAATGTCACCTCCAGATGGTGTCAATGGTAGACTGTAGTAGTGAAAAATAAGTAGGAGGAGGCCTGTAATAGACAGAGCTGCAGCAGTCTGCCTCTTATCCGTGTACCGCAGCGGTGCATCTTGTAACAGATAGTCCATCACGACTTGAACTGGATCCCAGTTCCACCTAAACTGGTTGATAAAACTAGTGCCAGGAGTCAAACAGGGAATTATTTTGTGTACAGATATGAAAAATACTGAACCACTCCGCTCCTATTTATCTCATAATATAACTTCAAAAATAAGGCAAACAAGTCCAGCAGATTAATTGTACTAATAGAATCCAACCCACATTTCTGTGAGGCTAGCTGTGATTTGTTTCTCCATCACCTTCATTGCATTCACTGTACACACTGGTGACAAGATGACACGTTTCATTTTTTTAATTTTTTTTTGCATACAGTCCAGGTCTGAATCCTTTTTAAAAAGGTGGTGAAGAAGATGAGACTCTTTATAGAGAAATCAAGGTCAGATCAACAGCTTGTGACGACATATCCTCATTCTCAACACTCTGTCTTAGGCTGGCTCTACACACATTGCTTGAATCTTACTCTTGTTCACTGCGATATATTTGTAGTAGGCAATTTTAAAATGTTAGTAGTAATGGTGTCCAGGGTCAAATTTTGGTATTGTAAAAAAAGAGAATCAGCCAGCTCTGCTCTGCTCTGCCTTCACCATGTAAATGGTGCTGCGTCTCTATAAATAGAGCTAAAGCCCGGGGGCAGGCCAGCCTGAGCAAGGCCGCCCAGCAAACAGAGAAGAAGAAAAAAAAGACACCGTGACACCACCAACAACTCCACCCCCTCCACCCTGCTCTGCTGAATCCAGGGCAACAGAGTCTCTTAACCCTCCTCCAGACCCTGCAAGCAACAGTGCAGAACATTGGCAACAAGTTAAAATGTTGTCTTACCTGAATAATGCAGACACTGTGGGCACCAATCTGTGTCAAGATGTATCGTGCCCCAGATTTGAGCAAAATCATACCAATTCTTAATGCAACACATTTCTAGTTGAAACAGGAAGTTCTGCCCTCTCCTTTTTTTTTTCCACTAAATGTTAAAAAAAAAAAAAAAAGTACGTGAACACCCAAACATTACACCCATATGTGACCAAACCATGGGTATTAATCTGCTGATATAGCAGCCTCCACTCCTCTGGTTTCAGGTTCTGCCCAAGACATTTATGCCTAGCTGCAGAGACTTGCTCCCATTTAGCCACACTGATTGTGGCAATAAGGTCTGGCTCCCAGTCGGTTCCACTTCATCCCAAAGGTGTTGGATGGGGTTGAGCTCATGGCTCTGTGCAATGCCAGTCAAGTTCTTCCACACCAAACAGGGACTATTTAACTATTTCGTTATGGAGCTGGCTTTGGGTACGGGGACATTGTCACGTTGAAAGAGTTTCCTTTCCAGGCTGTATCTTTCTTAGATTCTTTTTAAATATATTGCTAGATAATTGTATATTATGACATGACATTATTTAACAATGTGACATTTTTATTACATTGTGTCTTTAACATACACTGAGTCCCTAAGAAGATATGAAAAATTGCATTTCTATGCAGCTCTGTACAGCTCTATAGCGGTATTCAGACTAATGAAAAGCACAGATCTGACATTTACCTCCCCTCTGCTCTCCAGACTCCCTGCTTCCCATTCATTCTCAGTGATTCAGCTGACTGAATGACCTGACCAAAGCGCCACCCGTCAGCAATGACCCTTGCGATGGCCCTAACGCACCCAGTCCATTCCTCACACAATGTCTACCTCGCTCTCATTTATCTCTTCCATGGTACATGCGCTCAGAGACACACACACACCCACACGCCCCCACACACACACACACACACACACACACACACACACACACACACACACACACACACACACACACACACACACACACACACACACACACACACACACACACACACACACACACACACACACACACACACACACACACACACACACACACACACACACACACACAGAGTCAGGAAACCAGCTGGCCAACTAACCAGTCACCCACTCAGCTGGGTTGGTTCCCCACTTGATACACAAACAAATATACTCAGTTGTGGTTAATACAAGCATCTGCGGTGCAACATGTCAATGTCTTTGCATGAGGATGCAGAGAAGTGACAAAAACTCTCCATCTCATCTGGTGGCCACAGAAACATTTCTGTCAGCACACCTGTCATCTGTCATTCTGGCATCCAACCCTTTGCACTCGTCCCTGCCACTAGCCTTTAATGTTGGCGATCAAGGAACTGAAGCTTATTGTACTGCTGCACACGTAAATTGCTCTGAATAAGAGCATCACATTAAATGGAAAATGGAAAAGGGCAGTGAGCCAGTTAGCTCCTCGCCACCTGGAAAACACTTACAGTACGCTTATTAGAGCGCCCTTAGCTCAGCCAGTGAAGCATGAGACTCCTGATCTCCAGGTCACAAGTGCCTCTAAATTACAAATGCACCCCTGGATACTTCTAAATCATTAAAATAATCAATTTTTGACACATGCCAATTTCTTCTTCGTGATCAGGTGTTTTCAGTGCACCTACTTTCCCTCAAACTACCTCACCTACTTCTACAGTACTTCATTTAGGGTCTTCCTACATTTCCCTAAATCCTGTCACACACTTATGGAAACTTATTCAACCAGAGAGACATTGCAAACCAGTGCCAAACCATATATATGTGGTTGGACTTTTTCCAGTGAAGAAACAGTGACAGTTGCATGCTGCAAAACTCACTGTTTTGCATCATGCATCTGTTTGCGTCTCTTCTGACAGATTTCTTTATTTTTCTAAAGAAAGACATTTGAGAAAGATGCCCCTGATTCTACTGTACTGACACTAAAACATTACATATACTGTACATTGATATTTTAGATCCCTAAAAATAAAATGTCTGGTATGAAACTCCATGTACTCCCACAAATTCAATTCATTTAAAAGGAATAATTTAATCATGAAGGCGAAGTAAGCCTGCAAAACTTTCACAACCAGATTAAAATGCAGGGAGCTAGCATTGTAGCTAAATCATTATTCAATTTAAAAACTTTCCTTGGAGGCACATTCAAGGATGCTCCAACATTTGAGAACTGTAACTTGTTCTCTAAAAAGCACCAATTTGATGAGTTGCGTAGTTAAAAAATAAAACACGGAGGCCAGGACAAATAAGCAAATATGAATGTTGAATTGGAGTTGAGTCAATTCTTGCACTTAGAATGTTTCAATTTTAACTTTCCTGCATTGCCATGCAACAATAACAACACTAGACAAATGGTGACTAATGGTTCATGATAATGGATTGTCTATGCATAGCAGTTTCTACAAGTCTCATCAAGTTGTTTTTTTTTAATGTTTTTTGCTGAAATGTATTGAAACCAACGGCTGTATTGAAGCTACAAAATCACTCAGCAAACATACGGTACTAAATGAGAAAGGCATGCTGCAGTCAGCAGCGCTGTAAAGTATGCAAAATAAAGTGTACATAATGAGCTGAAACATGCTAAATCAACAGCACAGCTGTGTCATTTATCATACAATTTGAAAATAAAGTTCACAGCTGTTAAAATTTTTTTCACAGATGTTGATGGCAAATTATTATTTTCCCACCATTTCATGCAACTGAGATAACCAGGAGAGTAAATCTGGGTCAATCAGGGAACTGCTGCCCGGTTAACTGATTGGGGTGACAATGCTGGCAACAAGTTTGTGTGTGTGTGTGTGTGTGTGTGTGTGTGTGTGTGTGTGTGTGTGTGTGTGTGTGTGTGTGTGTGTGTGTGTGTGTGTGTGTGTGTGTGTGTGTGTTTGATACACTTATACACAAAATCCACTATCTCAGTAGTTTGATCAAACTTTGTTCAGCATAGTTAATCATTGCCTACTGCAAGGCATCATCTCTCTCTCTCTCTCTCTCTCTCTCTCTCTCTCTCACGCACGTACGCATTAACACACACACACACCCACCATCTCTCACACACACACAATCTCTCACACACACAGGCAGACTTTGTATTCAAGGGCCCTTTCCTGCTGATGCTCTGCCCCGGAATGTACAGCTGACCCTGCTCTCACTCTACAGCCCAGCTGATCCTGGACACACACACACACACACACACACACACACACACACACACACACACACACACACACACACACACACACACACACACACACACACACACACACACACACACACACACACACACACACACACACACACACACACACACACAGAAACCATGGAGCATGCTCAGTTGTGCCTCTGTTATGCAGAAGCAGAGCACTGCAATCAGTTAACTACACTTCCAATAATGCACAGCCTTAACTGTGACGGGAGGAAATGGATTTCCGCTCTCACAGTGTCAAAATCAGTTATCTGGGTCAAAGGTTAAAGTCAAAACCGAAAGAACAGAAATAAATTAAGGGCTTCATGAGTGTTTCTGCACAGTCAACTAGAGCAAGTAATAAGAAAACAAATAAACACTTATCTTATGACACTAATGTCTACAGTTACTCTGTGGTCTATTATATTCATCTTACTTGCTATTATTTGTACAATATTACACAGATTTATTGTGTCTAAACAAGTGATGGTGCACCACATCATTTAAAGTAATAACCCAAAATATTTAGAGTGTGTAAATAAATGTCTGGTTTGCCACTATCGACTGACTGATGTAACATTAAAATGTGTTTCACTGGTCTCATTATAGTTCATTAAAGCTCTTAGAGTCACTGTTGTACCTGTTGAGTCACTTTTTATGAGGGAAACATTCTCCAGCCTACAGGAAGTGATGTGTTTTATGTTTCTTGTTTGTTTGGAGGATACAATTATAGAAACTCAAACTCTTTCAACTTAAAAAAAGACAACGCAGCAGTTAAAGTCTGGGGACAGACCTGAGGATAATTAGACCCAATAAGACCCAAATAGAGAAAGAACACCAACACAAACAAACACCACATGATCACAGCTAATAAGGAGTCAGCTCGGATCCACTCGGGTTTTATGACATATATCCGAAAACCCAAACAATAAAAAGGAGACACCAGCCGCCTTGATTAGACGGAAAATAGCAATTTTGGTCCGGTATTGGATCTCTAATAACAGGAATCCACAGTACCAGTGAAGACCTCTACATTACAATCCCACCTGATGAAGATGCAGTCAGTGCAGAAAAACGATAGCAATGACCTCATAGCATCAACGTATCCTCATACAAAGTTTTACATATCTTACAAAAGGGTATGCACAATTTTTCGTGCTTTTGATTTCACACGAGACATCAACAACAGTCTCCTGGGTGAAAAGTCCTGTTTGTTTGACCCATCTAACTGACGTTTATTTAAAAGACTTACGTACAACTTTCACCCGCAAGGCTCAGCGTCTTCAAGTTTAAATCTTTTTTCCCCAACGCTGTTGCTTTGACTTTTGGTCTGAAATGGGTTTCAGCTTTAAATGTCTGCATGTAGCATTATAAGCAAATCAAAAAAGCGCCATCATGTAAATATAAGTATGCCAGCGCTCTGCTTGCACCCTTTTCATCTTATTTGAAACCTGAGGATACATGTTGCCCTTCCAGTGCAATGCTGGCTTCAAATTCCTGCAGATTTACTGTATTTGGCAAATAAAGTGCTTGTGACTCCGATGCTGTTGTTCATGCGCATTTCCTGGGTTGCTGACATGCTGCAGTGGATTTATTAGGCCTAATTATAAATGCACAGGGAGAGTCGTGACACCTTACTAAGTTTATTGCAGACTGAAAGCTACTTACTGTGGTAACTACTTTTAAAATGGAAGTGGTAAAACCAGTCTTCAGTCACAAGGCCACAGACGATCTATTAATTTCCACTTTCACTTAAAAGCCCTTCATTGAGTTAAGCAGTCACATATTTGCCCTGGAGCCCAAAGTGTTTTGACCTTTCATACAGATTTTACACAAGACACACTCAAATATGGTACTGCTAACTAGCTAGCTTTGCTAATCTACCTTTACCTGGAGGCAGAGCGGCTCTACTGAAGCTCAGTGAAAAAAAGATGATGGCTAGAGAGGAGAAAATGCACTGCTATGAAGACTAGCATTCTTGTTATTAACTGAAGAAATGCTTCTTAGCTATGTATATGTTAGGATAGAGGAGCTAACTAAGTTCAAAACCAGCACTAATAGCCTGTAATATTAGCTATCAAGATGCCGGTGTGGTTTTCGCACCACTAATTAGATTATTTCAACTAGTAGCTCTACTTTTTTTTACTACACTTCCCCTTTAGCCTGGTCCTACCAGACTCTCGTACATTTCATTTGTACAGAGTCTGGCCACTCTCCATTGACAAGTGTTAACATCCTTGAAGGCGGGTACTCTGTTGAAGTTTAAAACTATTAGATCTGCCCAGAGCCACTCTTGATCTGCCATAACCAATCGCTAACGTTTGATCATGACGTCGGCTTAGCATCGCTAGCGTTCGCCTTAGCCAACTCCTTCTAGACTCGGGCTTTAACTTCTGGATCTTCGGCAGCGTTGCCACAACAGACCGAATGGCTTCGCTCGCATCTTTCTCCGACGCCATTACGGAACTACAACTCAAACAAGCGCGCGACCTCAACGTCATCGTTCTCAGCCACTCCCTCTGTTCGCTGATCGGACAGGTAAAGATTGGACCGGAGAAAACCCGCGAATATACTGCAAACCCAGACGACGTGCTGAAGGAAAATGAAAATTGAGCGGAAGTACGTTGGAGGGCGGAGCCAGGCTACTTGCCCTTAGCTGTCTTATGCCGTTTTTCCACTGCATGGTACAGCTTGACCTGACTCTACTTGCTCTTTTTTGGTTTTCCATTAGCAAAAGTTGTGGATCCTTTCTTTGGTACCACCTTGGTCAAGCTTCCAACCAATACTAGAAGGTGGAGTTAAAACACTGCAGAGCACTGATTGGTCAGAGAGAACCGTCACTAGCGCTACACAGCACATCCTGCACAAACCCGCCATTTTTAAATAGCTAAGCTACCCTTAATAGCGGCTGCGGTTGTTTTATTCATTCGACCCAGTTTTTAAAAGAATGACAGCCCGCAAAACCACGGCGTACACTAAAGGCTGTTTTATGGCTCCACGCAGAGCTTTCGCCGTAGCCTACGTAAGTGGCCTGAGGGAGGCGAGGGAGAAGTGAGAGAGTGATGGTGATTAGCTTCGGAGCGAGTACCGACTCTAGAGTCGTGGGGAGAGAAACAAAGTGTCTCCCCTGTGTTTTCTGACCAAGGTGAGACATCTGTAGCAGGAAAAATTAACCCTCTCCTTGATTTCATGTTGTTTATGGAGAAGGAGAACCAGGAAATGAGTCGGGGGGAAATGCAACGCTACCAAGCCACGGCCGAGCGACGTGCATCGCTGCTACGCGTAGTTACATTTTTCAAGAGGTGCACATCAGGCTATGGCGTAGGGTCTGGCGTAGACGCAGAAGGGTCTGCGGGGGTACGCCGTTGATTCGACGCAGAAGCATAAAACAGTCTTTAGCTGTACAACTGACGAAGTGAAAACGTTCCTCTAAGTTTGGTTGCTGATGAAAGGATTCAGCAAGTGTCACGTTGAACATTACGTCCCGGCAGTTTTCATGCGCAGTTGCTAAGGCGATCAGCTGAGAATCAGGCCTACACTGAGGGGGTACTAGAGAAAAGTGCTGCTACCGAAAAATGTAGTCGAGTTCAGCAGAGCCGAACCATACAATACTTTTCTAACAGTTTACATAACACTCGTCAACTTTACGTGTGTACATTTGAACATTGGCTACTCTAAAAAGGATAGAGATTGGCTAGTGAAAAGTGTTGCTCATAGGTGTGAAATACAGCACTGGCACAAGGCAGTGCTTCATCAAAAAAATAATCAACCGACTATGACTATAATTAATTAATTAATAAATAAATAAATAATCGATAGAGAAAATAATTGTTAGTTGTATCCCTAATAGAGTTAAGATGTGTCATCAGTCTAGTCTCCAATGCTGGTAATTATAAAATATTGAACAGGGCAAAAATGAAGTCAAAATTAAAATAAAATAAAAACAACAGAGCAAGAGTGATAGTGCCACAGTCCATAAAACAAGCCATGTTCAAACACAACACACATCAATTGGTCAGCCATGCAAATTTTCAAGGTCGAAGTTCACTTCTTTTTTGAGGACCTTGAAAGTTGGGTCCCAAACTGTAAGTTGTCTCCTGCATCTTTCTTACAAACCATGGATATCCAATAACCACCGTAAACATCTGGAGCTGCGGTGAAGAAACTGGTGTTTTGCTCTCAGCTCTGTGTCCCATAACAGTGTAAGATTTAATTTGCTTTTGAGTATTACCGCCAGTCCAACTGACACATATACAGTATACTATGCTAAAGCAAGACTCATTTAAAGACACAAGGGCCCATGCAGTGCAGCTGGAGGCAGTGCACCTGGCTGCTTCCCAGGGTTTCGCGTTTCTGTCGAGGCTGCTGGCCCTTTAAAAGCTAAGATGGTGTCCTACAAGCTGCTGTTTCTGCCTTCCGTTTCCTTCCTGCCTCTCAGAGATCACAGAGCATTTAAAATTGAATCTGAACTAACCTCGCGCAGAGAGAGACGGAGAGGTTTTCGTATTAACCGTGCGAATGACAGTGCTTTGAACATGCTCTAAACATAACGTTCTACAATGCAATGAGGTCGCTGTCAAGAAAAACTCTTCCACTAATTGCAAAATAAACTGCCTGCCTGCAAGGATGTACTTGTAATTTAACTGTTATAAGACATGAGCCTAGTCACTGACGTTCCTATTTGGCACATGTACAGCTGACAATGTCAACTCTGCTTGTGTACAGGCAGATCATCTAGACAGATAGATGTTTCTTTCTTCTTTTCTCATTGACCAGGGCAAAGTCAATAACGTACACTTACTTTCTTGTTACGGGTCTCCGTGTGCATCTCGGTTGCCGGAGCGGTGCAGCGGCGGAGGGGTGGAGCAGCAGCAGGAGGGGGCTCGGTCGGGGCTTTGGGTAGCTCTATCTGAATAAGAACGGGTAGGGAGACAGGGGGGTTTGGGGGGGGGCTAGTTTTTCACCTTTACAGTGAATATTCGGGATATAGGAGCACGAACCCTGCCTCTTCCAGTGTTTTTTTTTTCAGTTCATATCCGCAGCGTCGAAGGCTCCCTTTGCTCCCCCAAAATACAGCGAGTCTTTCTGTGTGTCTCTCCCTCTCTCTGTGACGGCGTGTTGTTGCCGTGTATTCAAGGGCTGGGCTCTCTCTCTGCCTTTTCCTCCTCCGCCTCTCCCTGCTTGTGACCCCACCCTGCGTCCCCACCCCTCATCTCTCTGTCAGTCAGGAGCTGCGCAGCCCTGCAGCCCTGCAGAGGAGCGGAGCGGATCTGAGCTGCCGGCGACCCGACACCGGCAGCAGGCAGGCGGGCGGGCAGGAGGAGAGGAGCTGCAGCAGAACCGCGCAGTAATGCATTGGGAAATTTGAATTAGCATGCAACCAGCTGCTCGCTTCGGGGTACAAGTATCTATTAATGCCATCTATGTTGCAGCAGGCAGCAGCTATATTGCTCAGAGATGGTGAAGTTAAACACCCATGTCCCCTTACTGACGTCAGCCAGCAGGCTAATTGAGGACACTTCTACTACGTAGGGAGGGTATGAGTGGTTTAGACTAGAGTATATATCTAGCAAGGCTTTGCAGCATTACATTTTGATAAATATGACACCATGCACTGTAGAGAAAGGGAAGGCAGCCAAGTCGGATGATTGGCATGGGGTAAATAACCACACCCCTTCTGATGAAGTAGGGTGTGGTAGCCCACGTGCAAATATTTGCATGTGCTTTTTTTCTTTATAAGATATTTAAAAATATTTATATAATATATAAAAATATATTTAAAAAACATAAAAAATGCATGGAACATGTTGGGTCTGTTGCGGATATCCAAACCGTCAGCCAAACAGCTGAAAAATCACATTACATCATATATAGACTTTTTCTTTCGTTTGTTATATTTTTCTACTAAATAACAATGCACGTGGCTCTCTTTTCAACCCAAAACGCCATAAAATATATTTTGTGACATTATTTTCCTCAAGTTTAACCATGAAACATATCTTATAGTTCATTATTGTTCATGTGGGGATTTTACTACATTTCCCATGATTCCAAATGCCGGAACTGGAAGCATAAGGCGGAAGCATGCGAAGGTAAACACAACTTTCGGTTATCAGTGTCATTATACCAATCATTTTAAAAGAGTTTTGGCATTTTAATCAAAAGTATTTGGTTCGACATCTAGTTGACCGAAAATACCAGTTTAAAGCTCTTACGTAGGTCTTATTTGTAGCTTTTACGTCGACCATTCGCCCTACTTTAGGCTGGAGGTCTCAAATTATCACATAACGTTACAAGCGTGTACTTTGGAAATTACAGATACTTTAAAGGGAAACGTTTGATATAATATAAGTAGGTTACGTTAGCAATCTTTCCTCTTTCTCAAAAGCCAGTTAAAGCGGTTTGTAAACCTCCACGAGGGGAAGGCACAGTCAATATCAGAGTGCCTGGAAAAACACATGTAACGTTAGCTAATAGCTTAACGTTAGCTTTAACGTTAACTATGTATTTTCGCTGCCCGCTTTTTATTTGACACCATAAAGTTCAACGTTAGGGCCGGGAGAAATCGATACAATTTTCCATTACGTAGCATGTAATTTGATGATATCTATATATATTTTGTTATTCAGTGAATTATCTGGAAATTCAATGGAGAAAATGTTTATAAATGAAACAAAAGATGGGGATGTATGCCTTTGATAGAACATTGATGAACACATTCAAAAATCCTGTGAATCCAATGTTGTTATTAACCAATCCTGCTTGATTATTTGTTAATTGTATGTCTATACATAACGTTATTCATTAGTTCCAGCTTCTGAAATGTGACCAGTCTTGTATAAAGTACTTGAAAGCAGTACTTGAGTAAAAGTACAAGTACCAGAAAATTGCTTTGGTAGAAGTTAAAGTCACCTTTTAGAATATTACTTGAGTATAAGTCTTAAAGTATCTGATATTTACTGTACTTAATTTAATTTTATACTTTATTATCAAAAGTAATTTTCTGATATTAAATGTACTTCATTATTACAAGTAAAACTTTGATTCTGAACTTTATTGTGGCTTCCTCGTAATAAAGCTTAATATTCAGGGTTTCCACATGCTTCTTGAACATCAAATTCAACACAACAGAATTTTTTTTTCAAATCGTGAAAAAGAATCTTTCACTCCAACGTGCGAAAACATTGCTTGCAAGTAACGAGTAACGAAGATGCTCAGGGGAAATGTAGTGGAGTAAAATTATGCATTTTATTTAGGAAATGTAGTGGAGTAAAAGTAAAAGTTTCCAGAAATATAAATAACGAAGTAAAGTACAGATACGTGAAAATTCTACTTAAGTACAGTAACAAAGTATTTGTACTTTGTTACATTTCAACACTGAATGTGACGATTAGCTGTTTTTCTTTGTTCTATGTTAGTCAGACAAAACAAGCTATCTGAGGACAACACAGAGGGCTTTATGAAATTGGGATGGCCATTTTTCACAATTTCTCTATTTTATAAACCAAACAATAATTTGATTTATCGAGAAAATAATCAGCAGATTAATCAATAATGAAAATAAATGTTAGTTGCAGCCCTGATTCTATGGTCCATCCTTAGAGAAAATGTATTCATTCAAAAGTCCTTTCTCTGATGTGTTATATTTTTGTGAGTTAAAACGCATGAACAGTTTAGTTGTGGTACTGTAAGTCTGTACTGTGAGTGTCCTTTAAGTGTCCACCAAATGGCAGAATACTGTCATACTGCTACCTGAAAGTAAGACTTAGTATTGACGGTGGATGTGTCCTTTACCTACTGTTGTATAAGCATCCACTGAGTTTTTGAACTCATGCGTCTGTGTTGTGTTGTTCAGAGTGAGCCGGCAATCCTGTGAGGACGGCCCGCTGCTTGAGGAGCAGGAGACGGAGGGCCAGCGGCAGCTGCACAGCCTCCTGCTGCAGCAGCTCCACACTGAAGTTGACATTGACCGGTCAGAAACTCTCTGTTTGTATCATAAAAATATGGCATTGTACTGTGTAAAGAAAGTTCAATCCAAACATCCACGGACATTTCTTGTTAATAAACTTTGGAAACATTTTGTTTCCATATGGATTTACAGTCCATTTAATGGTTTCTTACAGTGCTGCAGACACCATCCCTGGAAATCCAGAGTTCTCGCGAGAGCACAATTTGAATTTGCTCAGCGAGTCACTCTGGCATTGAGTAATGATGCTCATTAACTATGCCCTTTGTCGCCGAGCTGCACCAATCACATCGGTGTATCTGATACAGGTGGTTCAGAGGCGAGCTAAACAGATGACAACAGTTTAATCTACCAGTTAACTCCGCTGGTAGCTAAGCGTATGGGGCTCTGGATACGTCACCCCATGTATTGTTGTGATTGGTCGTAGTGTTATCCAATTGCATGCAGTGAGATTTTCAAATGTATACATGGTGCCGCCCC
Source organism: Perca fluviatilis (assembly GCF_010015445.1). NCBI lineage: Eukaryota > Metazoa > Chordata > Actinopteri > Perciformes > Percidae > Perca > Perca fluviatilis. Next base: position 11,862,349 of record NC_053127.1, on the reverse strand, counting down.
TCGAGTTGGGCCATTTTCATTACTCAGTGCCAGACCCTTAATCTTTCGGCTTTGGGTCTGGATTTCTAGGCTAGCAGACACCCACCTGGCTTGGGACAAATTTGAGATACAAAAATATACCACAATTCAATCCCTTGCCTAATGTTATCAGTACAATGGCACCAATGTAGCAAAACATTCTGCAGCACATCCCCTACTACTAACAAGCAAAATATCCTGTAGTGATATATGCAGGAATCTGCCTCTTGATAGCAGATCTTGACAGTGCAAATTACGGTTAACCTCTCTCTAGATGAATTTACTGTCACACAGTGACCGTAAAAATAAAAGACAATGAATTGTGTCAATAAAGCCTTTCTGTGTAGAATTGGGTTAATAAAACTTGCCTGTGTAGCTCAGTGGGAAAAATAAGCAGTGTTTGCAGTTTTATTCTCACCGGAGCTCTCTGTGCTCCCACGCTCTTGTTACTGTGACGTGCTTTGGATAAAAGCATCCATCAAATGCTCTGTTATGTTTCCTCCGCAGTGGCCCACAGAGCATCCTGGAGGATGTTCTTTTATACAACCCCCGGGGCTACATATTCTTACTCACTCAGCCATGTTTTTTATCAGTAAATACGTTTAGGATATGTGACTTTGTATGATATGTGTCTGCAGCTGCTTCTGCTGGAGCACAAAAAGTCTTCGTGAAACTTTTTGAAATAACTTCTGTCCTACAGATGTGTAGCCAAGAGGCAGTGCTTCGCCCCGGCGGCGCTCTATCTGCCGTTTGGGGAACAGGCAGCTGGAGTGAGAAGCCTCCCCCAGTTCCAGGCCCTACAGGATGGGGAGAAGGAGCTGGCCAGCTTGCGGGAGCTGGGCCTAACCGACACTGAGATCCAGCAGTGGCAGAGCAGAGACGTACCGGAGGCAGCAGAGAAGGTGAAACCTGCCAGAGGGACAGAAGGAGCTGGGTTTGATTCCCGGCCCTACATATGTGGACTTTGCATGTTCTCCTCATATTTTCTCTGGTTTTCTTAATACAAACACATTCAGGTCGCACGGATTAGAAACTCTAAATCTGCCTGTAGGTTTAAATGATGAGTTTCCTTTTTTCCCATCTTCTACTAGATTGCATGCTTGGAACTATAAGGCCCCAAAAAAGGTTTAATACCTTTTTGTTTTAGATCCATTATATTGAGAATGTATTCCATTCACAGCTGGTGAAAAATGTACACCACATAAATACATATATAAATATTCCAAATTGCTTTCCATTTGGGGAAAAGCGGCAGCTGATTTTTATGCATAATGGACAATTCCGGCCTACACATATGTTATTAACCTCTAGATTCATTTTGTGCCGGAATTGTCCTTTTAATATTTAAACAACAAATAAAACATCCAAATGTATATCTATTTATGTAAATCAGATTAAGCATTGAATATCCCACCAACTAACATCTGACCCCCGACTTTGTGCCCACACAGTCCCATGGTGTGTGCGCAGCTCCAGGTGCGAAGCAGCAGCGCCTGCAGGTGATCAGAGACAAGATTGAAGCCAGGGCAGAGCTCCTGTCCCGCCCACAGCGCTTTGCCGCCAGCCGGCCGCTGTCACGCCGGGAGATGGAGATCGAACGAGCGCTTTTCCAGGGAACTGACCGCCTGGGTTTCCTCACTGCACTCTACCATAGAGGTACGGAGTGCCAGAACGCTGTCAACTAAACAGTGTTATATGTCTTCCGACCAGTATGAGGGACACGCTGAACTTGCTTTTGAAATGACAAAACCGAAAGGTGAAATGAAATGATAAAAGTGTTGCAGGTGAGATTGGGTAATCCCAAGAATTGATCAAAAACCTCTCACCTCCAAACAGGAGACACATTGACAGAGACTAAATTACTGTACTAACACATTTCTGTGACTATCACATTTCTGTGATAGTTCACACCAAAATCAAAAATACATATTTTTCCTCTTACCTGTAGTGCTATTTATCAATCGAGATTGTTTTGTGTGTGTGTGTGTGTGTGTGTGTGTGTGTGTGTGTGTGTGTGTGTGTGTGTGTGTGTGTGTGTGTGTGTGTGTGTGTGTGTGTGTGTGTGTGTGTGTGTGTGTGTGTGTGTGTGTAAAATCTATAATTTCAACAAGTTTTCTATTGGCCTATATTTTGATTGGCAACAGTGCTTTCATTTTCCAACTTCTGCAATGATGTTATCGATCAAATTTTTCAGCAGAAATCCATCCTACGATCTTGGAATGATTTTTTTTTTTCTTTCTTTCAATAGAAATTAGAATGAGTAAAGTAGGAAAATGTAAAAACAGGACGATAAATAAAACTGTTCAGAACAACAGAGCAGAGAGATAGTAGTTAAACAGTCACTGTCACGTCCCATAAGTCCATGTCAGAAGATCTCACCTGTGTTGTTGTTGTTGTGGTGGTTGTTGTGGTATTTTCCCTCACAGATGAAGATAACCCAAAGGGCCAGGAGGGAGCGTCGTCCTCTGACCCAATGGATTCTCTCTACAGAGACGTTCTCAGCAAGGAGAGGAAACAGGTTTCGCTACAGGAGAGAGAAACAGCCGAAGCGTCGCACCTGTCTACACACAGAAACATACCTGACCATTTACAGGACTCGCAGAGAGGCAACAAACAATCAGAAGAAGAAGAAGAATCCTCTGACCATCAATCAGAACTGCAGGGTGAAAAAAGTAGCTCGTCAGTATCGTCCGAGTCAAGTTCAGACCCTGCAGAGCAGCAGCCCGTTCCGGACAGACCAGGGCCCCCACCAACGGCTGCTCCACCACAGATAAATATAAGCCAGCCAATCGGCAGTCTCTGTGGAGCGGCAAAGTCCAGGTCAGGGGGACCACTGACTGTCAGAGGGGAGATTGAGACAATCTCAGATGAAGAAATCCTGAAAAACCGTGAATCTGAAGAAGGGATCCAGAGCATCCCGAGGTTCCGAAGCTACCAGCCGGGAATACCCTCCAAGGTATCAGCAGCTGCATCTACAAGCCACAAAGTGTTTATTGTTACTGCGTAAACCAGATGATCCTGACGGATAGCTCAGACATTTGTTTTAGGCTAGCTACAATGCTAATGGTTACCAACACATCTAACAAGAAAACTAATTTATCATCGGAGAAATCATTTTTACCAGTGAAAACCAGTCCACAGATTTAACAAAAAAAAAAATCTGATTAGTTAGTTTACAAAGTATTTCTTAAATATATGTAGTATGTCTGGCGCCCATATGAACATTGAAATAGGCTTTGATTGCTGTAGTCATTACTTTTATTGATACTGGCCATTAAAGTATTTTTTTCTAAATCTGCTTCCAATGTAAGTGATGGGGGACAAAATCCACCGTCGTGAAAGTTTACCTGAGGCTAGTCTCGCTTTGCCGGACCTACCTCCACACGCTGCGGAGCGTGGGAGGGTCTGGCTACTCCACACAGCATTCTGGGATGAGAGAAAAACGTGCTCTGGTTTAATGGCATTTATTTAAAGGAACACGCTGGCTTATTGGGACTTTAGCTTATTCACCATAACCCCCAGAGTTAGATAAGTCCATACATACCCTTCTCATCTCGGTGCGTGTCGTAACTTTGTTTGACGCACCCACCGCTAGCCTAGCTTAGCACAGATCCTGGAGGCAACCGGCTCCATCTAGCCTACAGCTCCCAACAAGTGACAAAATAATGCCAACATTTTCCTATTTACATGTTGTGATTTGTATAGTCACAGCGCGTACAAATAACAAGGTCACATGAGACACAGCCATCTTCTAACCGTATACATACTGGGAACTATATTCTCAGAAAGGCGAAGCACTGCGGCTCTCTGCTCCTCACCACAGGGCTTCTCAGGTGCTGCAAGCAAATTACTCCACCCAAGTAGCAGAGCTTCGCCTTTCTGAGAATATAGTTCCCAGTTGGTATATGGAGCCACTGTAAAATAGTCGTGCGAGAGAAAACTCAGATTGGACAGATAGTCTAACTAGCTGTCTCAATTAACCCTGCAGAGATCTGAGGAGCGGTCAACAATAGTCCTCATAAATCCACCGGAGTTTAACATTCCAACACAAAGAAAGTGGAAGGAAACGGACATACATGCATCCAGCAGAATTTCCTGTGACACCGGAGCAATCCCGGAAGTGGAACATGAAGGACATACTGTAGACTAACCTGAGGCTAATATGACACTTTAGCAGTCTAACCTAAAAATAAGTGAATAACCTCTGAAGTCTTTTTAGTACAAAATTCACTCATTATGTTGGTGTCTCTCCTATGCAGCACAACAAGGAAACACTGTCCTAGGATACACAAAGAGAGAATGTTGTTTCAAATCAATTTATTTATTTAGATATATATATATATATATATATATAAAAATTGATTTGTCTTATCCAAACTGCTGAAGCCTCATGTTACCTTCAGAGAAACTTTGGAATATATAATATACTGTTTTTGCACAGAAGGAGAGCTGTGGATACAGACCTTTTTCACGGCAGACATGTTGACATGTCATAGTAGGAAAAAATGTCTGCTGTAAAAAAAGGTCCACTGTCCCCCATCACCTGAAATTGCTTTTGGGAATGGATCTCTTGGTGGCCAGTATGAGCAGGAGAAGTGATTACAGCAAGTAAAAACTGTTTGTGTTTTAAAGGGGCACTTAAAGCAACACTATGTAACTTTTAGCGCAAGCTGTAGTTCCAATGAGACAACCTGTAGGGGGCCCGAAGCGGGAAAAGTTACAGTGTTGCTTTAAAGGGGTGATAGAATGATTATATAGGGTATTTCACACTGTTCCTTAAGGTCTCCTAATAGGGCATTTAAAATTGGTTGGGCTGAAAATGGCCCAGGTGCTATTTTTTTTGGCCCTTATGCATCCCTGTGTAATGGCTCTATTTGGAACGACAGCTTTTCTTCCAAATATGGTATGCTCATGAATATTTAGATGAGCTGCGCGCTGACTGGTTGAGGAACCACATACACAATACATTGGAGACGATATAGCAGGTCTCATATTTCAGACACACACACACACTGCTGCCCTGCGCATAGCGCGCACACACAAACACAGACACACACACACCGCTGCACAGCGCACACACAAACACAGATACACTGTCTGTTACATACCCAGACATGCCCAGGCGCGAGCCGCAGCAGCTAAAACAGCCGAGACAAAATAAAAAAGTTTCGACACTTTAATTATAACTAATGTTGTTCTAACATTGCTCTTGCGACATAAAAAAACCTCCACCAAAGAATCACAACTCCCCTTTTTAGCTAGTAAGCGTGGGGAGAGGAGAGTGAACCCCTGCAAGCCTGTCTTCTGTCAGTGCCTCTGCAGCGCTACGTTAGATCCACAACTCCCTCTCGTCCGATATACTCGTTCTAAACCCTTTTCTCTGGGCCAGTAGGCCGTTCCGTTGTACAGTCTGGAACACTGCATTTACAACCGTGGTTCATTTTCAATATTCTTGCAAAACCTCCAAACTTTCTTCTTTTCTTAAGTACACTGCGCAGCTCGTGTGTGAGATCCTGACAGAGCTCCAGCTCAGTGAGTCTGTGAAGGGGGAGAGGTCGACAGGGAAGGCAGCAAACCCGGCCGGCAGCCGCCACCTGTCCCGGCAGATTGTGGAGCTCGTAAAGTCTGACACTGTCTTACCAAATTTGCAATTAGCCATCAATTTTCATAAAACGGCCCATATTTGAGCTTTACATAGTTGATTTCTCGCATAAAAAAGTCTCAGAAGTGAATTTTGTAATGGAATAGCAGAGATCTGCACGACCTAGATTTAGAAGACTAACTGACCTCAGATCAGTTAGTAGCCTATGTAAATTTTGGGGCCAAATGAGGAGGAATTGAGAAGTTGACGTCAACTTTTAGCTTTGTTGAGATTCGCCTGTTTTCAGCAGCAGTTTCAAATAGTGAGATTTGCAGAGGAAAGAGGTGTCAATGCGATTTTGAGGTTCTATGTATGTCCTATTTACCCTCCAAACTGTCATTTTTCAACTATAACAGGGTCATCATTCTATCACCCCTTTAACACTCCTAAAATGAATCATTAAAATGAAATAAATCATCTTGCAGTCATTTAAAACCTCCGCGATCCGCAGGTTGAGGAAGTTCGACTTGTTTCCGACTGTCAAAAGAAAAAGATGATTGCTGTAAACTTGAATTGTATTTCCCTACGCCACATCAAAAAGCTGCACTTTTAAACAGAACGCTACACCACATGCACACTGAACACAGTAGGACAGTGGTATGACAGGTATAAGTGCCGTGGATCTGATATGCATACAGCTGTCAAAATGCAGCGACTATATATAGATACATAACCAACTCCACTAATGAGGATTTTTTTGTTTTTGTGTGTCTCAATGTAGGTGTTGTGTGTAAAGAACCTGAGTGCGCAGGCCTCAGTGGCCCAGCTGGTGGCGCTGTTCTCCAGGTTCGAACAGGAGAAAGGGCCGCCAGTACTTTACCGCCTGCTGACCGGAAGGATGAAGGGTCAGGCCTTCATCACTCTGCCAGGTGACAGAGTGTTTCTCTCCTAAAGGTGGTAGATGTGGTGCAGTGTGCTGCCTCTGTAACCAGGGAATTGTTGGTCATGATGGTTTTTTTAACCAGAATTGACAACAATCCATTTCACTCTTGACCAAAGTGGCAGACACACTGACCAACCATAAATGCACTGAGCTGTGTACTTTCCATTATACATTACACATTAGATCTGTTAGTAGCTGTATTTGTTTTCTTTTGGCAGATGCTGAAACAGCCAAGAAAGCCTTGCAGTTGGTCCATGGATACCGGTTGCTAGGGAAACCTTTGGTGGTTGAGTTTGGCCGTGAGCGACAGGAAGAAGAGAAACAGAAGGAGAAGCAGAAGGAGGCGAAATAACATTAAAAAAAAAAAAATGTATTACTGACATCAACATGGATGCTCCAGAGTTGTGAATAGCAGGCTGAGATGGAGGGGATTGTATATATTGTGTATATGTATATTATTTTTTTCTAGATAAATTAAGTGGTTATCTTTGCATTTTAATAAATGTCTGTTTTGCATCAAACTGCAGTTTGTCATGAGAGTTTCAGAAACTGTTAACATTTTCATCATTATCTTGATGATAAAGTATTTATGAAAAGGTCAGCAAGCAGGCTTAAAAATTACACCAATTATATTAAGAAAACTAACAATGGAGACAAAACTAAAGAGGATTAACAAGACTTTGGTGGCAAAAGTGCATTAATACAAATCACTTCATTAGACATGCTATACTGTACCTACCTATTAAACAAGTTCACAACAATGCCCCCTGTATGGTTGCTTGCTCTATGGTTGAATTTTGCATATAATCCCAGTTTTGATTGAATGAATGGCATTTCTGTAACCATTATGCAGTTATAAGCCTCAGACCTTAGAGCCATATCATTTCCATTAAATATTTTTCATTTTAAAAGGAGATTCTGTAGGAATTTTACCAACTAATAATAGTTGTATATCAAAATAAAAAGGTAAAACGTGTTTTTTTTTATTTCTTTGATTATTATTATATTTCTTCATAATTATGTCTAAAATTAGGCCAGATTTTTACCACTTTGTCTCCAGCATTTTTGAAGACACTGACAAAGCTTTTCACTCTAAAATTAACTGACTAGGCAGTTCAGACAGACACTAAACCCTCTGACATTAATAAATCCAGACATCTACTTGTTCAGTCAGAGGGAAGTACTTACAGCATGTGGTATCATGAATGAATGTAGTTAGATTTTACATATTTGATTATATAAACACTACAAACAAGACACAATGTTCAGTTTTCATTTGGGTTGATATGCAATAACTTACAGTGCTGCTCATGAGTACAGGAACCCATGCTAAAGTTGACTAAAAAGAGGAATAAAAAAATCATCTTTTGGAAATTGATCTTAATGCCTTAATTGAAAAAAAATAGGAAAACTCCAACCTTTGAGAACACCAATGTTCTTTGTGAATGAATAATGTATCATGAATAAATAAATGTTCTTCCTTAAAATACAGGGGGTATACGTATAGACACCCATATATTAAATTCCCATAGAAGCAGGCAGATGTTTTATTTTTATAGGCCATTTATTTCATGGATCCAGGATACTATGCATCCTGATAAAGTTCCCTTGGCCTTTGGAATTAAAATAGCCCCACATCATCACATATCAGGATGCATAGTATCCTGGATCCATGAAATAACTGGCCGTTAAAAATAAAAATCTGCCTTCCTCTATGGGAATTTAACATAGGGGTGTCTATACTTATGCCCCCTGTATTTTAAGGAAGAACATTTATTTATTTACGATACATTATTCATTCACAAAGAAAATTGGTGTCCTTAAAGGAATATTTCACCGCTGGAAAGCTGAATATATCTTTAAATTGGGTCACTTATGTAGTAGAAATGTGAAAAAAAAAAATTGAAATTGGTGCCTTCTAGGCCGAGAAAAGCCAGAAAATGTGTTTTGGTCTTATATGGATGAAAAACACCAAATCCCAGAATGCACCTGCTTCGGCTTTGAGTCCACTCCCAAGCGCCTACCGCGTACAGACCGACAGAGGCATTCAACTCAAGCGTGTTTTATTGTCATTTCAACCATATACACGAAACAACGTTTCATAGTGACTCAAGTGGTGTTATACATTTAACATATATAAAAACGACATTATATAAAAACGACATACGAAACAGGCTACATTTAGTACACACACTTTATAGGCTCCGTAAAGTTCAGCTAACGCATACTAGCATTAGCGCTTGGTGGGATGTAAACACTGAGCATAAACACAGCCGTGAATTAGTGTGTAATGTAGAATGGTCGGCTTTTAACAGTCACAAACTCCACCAGCAGTTAGCAGTTAAATGGATACAAATCACCACATTTCTGCGCCACTCGGTGTTAACACAGCCCACCTCTTTTACCTGGCGACAGAGCATCTCTAGCTCGGAGGGCTAGCAGGCCTGGTAGCTGGACAGTCCGGTACACTATTCAGGCATGTTTCCACAACAACAAAAACACGGCAGTCTCTGAACTCACGTTGGGAGTGTCGTTGAAGTTGGATGTAGTCCAGTTTGTGGTCTAAATGAGCGGACACTTGCAAGCAGGATCCGTAAAGTTCAGCTAACGCATACTAGCATTGGTGTAGCTAAACACGGAGTATAAACACAGACGTGAATTAGCGTGGAATGTCGAATGGTCGGCATTTAACAGTCACAAGCTCCACCAGCAGTTAGCAGTAGCTAGTTGGTTTTTATTTCTACACCAGTCCGTTTAACACAGCCCACCTCCACGGGCGCGGAGCAGCCTGGTAGCTGGATAGTCCCGGTTCCGGTACACTGTTGTTCAGGCATGTTTCCACAACAACAAAAACACAGCAGTCACTGAACTCACGTTGGGATTTTCGTTGAAGGAGGATGTAGTCCAGCTTGTTGTTTAATGAGCAGACACTTGCAAGCAGGATGGCTGGGACAGGTGGACAGCTAGCGTTAGCTTTCCACCTAGCCGGCTAGCGGCATTGAGCGACACCGCTGGTCTCCGTGCAGGCGAAGCTCCCGTAGTGTGCCGAGTATTGCGTCTGTAATAACGTTTCCTCCATATTCTCCGATCTGTACCGATGTATCCCGGTGGTACACACGTCCGGTAGTTTGAATGCAGATAATTGTTGTAAATGTTTTCTGCTGAAAACCGAAAGCCTGTTTAGCGAAGATTCAAGATGGCTGACAGTCGTTTTCATTCAGAATACCTCGTCCAGGCGGTGGGGTTTTAAAAAAAAAAATCTACTACTGGCTGTAGTCCTTTGTCTCTGGCCCAAAATCTTCCAATGACGCAAAAATCGTCATTTTACGTCATCGGAAGATTTTTTCCAGGCCCCAAATGCAGAAATCTCTCGTCTCAGGGGGACATGAGGGAGGGAGGCACGGTCATTCAGAAATACTATTGGGTTTCTACTGATACAAAGCTGAATGCTAAATCGGTGAAGTATCCCTTTAAAGGTTGGATTTTTCCTCATTTTTTTAATTAAGGCATTAAGATCAATTTCGAAAAAGATGATTTTTTATTCCTCTTTTTAATCAACTTGAGCATGGGTTCCTATACCCATGAGCAGCACTGTACAATCAGTCTACATGTTAACCAATCCAACTGCAGTGAATCATGAAGGTCAATTGAAATGCTATTTAGGTGACTCCTGTTTAAACTCAATGTTATTCCTCTTTTGAACACTAGGTGGAGCCATTCAGCCATTACAGGTTATTCTGCTTTTTACAGAGTAATGGCCAAAAAAGCACATCCATAGAGGTTAGTTTGTTTAAAAGACATAACACACATAATCCCCACAGTGTCTCTTCTTATCTCCTTTCCTATCCTCACACTGATATCGGTGATGTACTGAAGCACTGAGCGCTGCGTTGTCAGGCAAGAAATCTAAGCTTGAATGCACTTTGTGTCTCTCATGCATTGAAACGATGTCAAAAGTTGAACTCTTAAAGACCAAGCTGGTCTTGTTTTTGAGGAAACTAAAATCTTCACTGAAAGAGAAACTCTTGGTTGTATTAGTTTTGACATAGTTCCTACTGCAGAAAATGAGGTCATGTTGACTTTTTCTAACAGCCTAATATGATTTTTCATGCAATTTTATGTTTCATATTTCTTTAAAACCTCAGATATCAAAGAGCCATTGCCTATTTACAGACGACAAATGCTGAAAAGTGGTATGCAACCTAATATCATGATTGTAACAAATGACTGCAGAGTTGTCATTTGGTGTTTACCTTATTTGCCTAACCCCTATATGTTGGTTTCACAGACTGTATCTGTACACAAAGGTGCTCAGGATCATCTACTGTATGTTTAAGGGATTGTGTGTTTTCTTTCCACAGGCTCTGTGTGTGTGTGTGTGTGTGTGTGTGTGTGTGTGTGTGTGTGTGTGTGTGTGTGTGTGTGTGTGTGTGTGTGTGTGTGTGTGTGTGTGTGTGTGTGTGTGTGTGTGTGATGGAGTGTGTGTGAGGCCGTATAGGAGGTAATTCATACTTCTGTCTTACACACACTATAAATCTTATATACACCACCATACATACTAACACAATAATCATCCTTTACATGTATGTATGAGAGGGTATAGTAGTGTGTGTGTGAGAGTATAGCATTGTATGTGAGATAGTATAGTAGTATATGTGAGAGAGTATAGTAGTGTATTGAGAGAGTATAGTAGTGTATGTGAGAGAGTAGCTATAGTAGTGTATGTGAGAGAGAGTATATTAGTGCTGTGAGAGAGTATAGTAGTGTATGTGAGAGAGTATAGTAGTGTATGTGAGAGAGTATAGTAGTATATGTGAGAGAGTATAGTAGTGTAAGTGTGAGAGAGTATAGTAGTATATGTGAGAGAGTATAGTAGTATGTGTGAGAGAGTATAGTAGTATATGTGAGAGAGTATAGTAGGTGTATAAATGTGAGGAGTGTATGATTGCTATTGTATGTGAGAGAGTATAGTAGTGTATGTGAGAGAGTATAGTAGTGTATGTGTGAGAGAGTATAGTAGTATATGTGAGAGAGGCAATAGTAGTATATGTGAGAGAGTATAGTAGTGTGTATGTGAGAGAGTATATAGATTTGAAACGGAAGGGAGTTTGATTGAAACGGAAGGGAGTTTGATTACTCAGCTCCTGATTGGTTGACAAAGAAGAAGCGGTATTTGACGGTCAAATTCCGGCACTGTCATTATAATAGTTTGGCTGAAGTGGAGCTGTAATGGATAGAGAGAGGCTAACTGAAGCTGTGGGTCTTCTAAATAATAATTTAGGAAATGGTGAGCTATTGTCAACGATGTCTCGACAATTAAATTAAGTCCAACAGAGCTCTGATTCGGAGATGCAGAGATTATTCAGGGGTGGAACTGCAAATCCAGTCAGACCTGGCTCCAGGCTAGCACTGCTACTTCTAGCTAGCTCAATGCAACACGGAGGACCCCGTTACCAGATCGTCGTCGAAATCCAGGAAGAGGTAAGTTGATAAATCTGCTTACATAAGATGTATTGATTGATTAACCACAGTTTATTTACTGTACAATGTACATTTGACTTTGACTAGGAGAAAAAGCTAGCAGCTAGCAGCAGCAGTTATGGAAGCATATTGGTAATTGTAATACCCATTGCTGCGCTCCTGTTATTAAATTTCAAACACATTGTAATTTGCTATTCAGTGCGCAGCTTATTGCAATGTAGTTCTGCATTTATTGGATTTCACCTATCTTTGGGTAAAAGGAGAGTAGGGGGGGCGTTTTACAGCAAAGATAGGTTAAATAAGAATGCTCGGTCTTCCATCGGCTGGCTAGCTAGCTGAGTTGCAATCATCTGACTGGGTGACGATATTTAGCCTGTGTGTGTCTTTGAGTACCATGAAAAGCGCTATATAAATAAAATGTATTATTATTATTAGTAACGAGTGCAATATACATGTTTACATATGTTTATTACAGTGAATAATAATCTAAATACTACTAAGCAGGGCTCTCAAGTGCTTATTAAGCATTTTAGAATGTCACTCTTGCCTGTCTTCAAAACTTGAGAGCCCTGATTAAGTGTGGTGAAGCCACATATTTGTTTTTATATTTCTGCAATCTGTGTGATTTGTTTCTGACTTTCATATGAATGTTTAAACCAGGCTTGGTCAGTGCTAAATATACTACTGTGATTAAAGGAGTTAAATAAAAGATGTCATTCATATAAATTCATGCATCACCTAATTTCATCATCACATACAGGCCTGGCCTCCAGGAAAGAACAGTTTAATATAGTTTAATATATCTAATCTTGTGTTGTTCATACTATACAATGATTTATTACAGATTATCTGGCCAATGCTGGGCGTCTAAGGCCTTTGAAACGCATAGAAGACAAAGATCTCTTGGTGGAGGATATCATCATGTTTCAGCTGGTTCATCGAGTTAGTGGAGCACTTCAAAGGTTTGTGTAACTCCATTTTTTAGCAAACATAATTAACCCTTCTAAGGTGTTCATATTTTTGTTCCACAGCCAATGTTGGACCCACCACATTATTAGGTTTTTAAATCAATACAGCCATAAACATGTATATAAAAATACTAAACAGAGGTTTACTTAAGCTCAATTACCAATGATAGATACATCATTTATGGTTCATATTTGCCATTTACTCCAATTATAAAAAAGGTAAAAAAAAAAATAAAATAGAAACAAGATTTTTCATTCATTATCATCAATCATTATCATTATTGGTGCTTATTTCTTAGAACTTAATCAGAACAGGTGAAAGTACTTGAAATGTAACAATTTTTTAACTTTGTGTGAGAATAGCAGGTACAAAGTTTCATAGCACCTACAATTATTACACTGTAATAATTACACTTGGGTCCAGTAGACCCGAACACCTCATTTGTATTAGTTATGTGTAGGGGGGTGTACCGTGTACACTAATTGAAAATAAGTTATTTTTTATGTTCTTCAAAGAAAATGAGCCAAGGCCAATGAGTTTGAGTTAGAAGAAATAATAAATAGCATCATTTTTATTTTAGCAAACATTGAAAACGGGTCCCACAGACCTGAACAGCTTACAAGGATTAAGAATAATGAAAGATTTTAACATATTTTTAAAAGTCAATGTACAACCAAACACTCTGAATAAAGGCTTGCATGTATCATATAAAATAACTTAAAGAACATCACGTTTTAGATAGTTGTCAAAGACAAGGCCTTTTTGCATAGTCAACAAACACTGAACTGTCTTATAAGTCATCCCTTTCATGTGCTGTGTGATAATTTATCCAATTTGAAAAATTATATTTCTATCTTCTCATGATACATTTTTACAGGTTCAGGGTGGGGATGAAGACTCTTGGTGTTCTTGATGCAATAAGAATGCACCCAGATGCTTTCAGACCGCTGTTTTGTCATGAGCCATTCCCACTCACAGCGGATGTACTAGAACTGTCAGCAGTGGGCAGGAACAAAAGAAGGGCAGAGGAATGTGTGCATTTTGGAGGGACTACCTGCTGGATGTTGAGGGTAAGTATTATTGCTAGTTATGGAATAAAAATCTTTTCATATGCCCTTCTGTCTGTCTTTGTCTTTCCCTCCTTTTTAAAAGTTTTCTACATGCTAGGTTTAATTTTTGGTTTTGGTGTTCTTTGGTGTATTTCTTTTTCAGAGCAAGAGGGACCCTTGCAACTTGGGGGTATCCTGGCCTTTACGATGGGAGCAAATGATATTCCACCCCTGGGCTTCTCCCCACTACCTTCAGTGGTTTTTCTCCATGAGCTGCCCCTCAGACAAGGCCGTCATTTACCCACCGCAAACACATGCATTAACTGCCTGCGGTTGCCAGTCCTGAAAAAATTCGAGGATTTTAAGGAAACTATGGATTTTGCATTAAAAAACACTCAGGGATTTGGTCAGGAATGACTTCCAAGAAGTCCTTAATATACATTATTAAAATCTGTTGCCTGTTGAACTTGACTAAATTGAAGAGGCATCGTTGTCAATAACTCACCATTTCCTAATACATTATTAATGTCTTGTTTAAACAATTAAAAATGGAATAATCATCCCCCCTGCTATTGTCTTGTGTACTGGTAAAATTTATATTTTAACTCAACTATACATGGTTGAGAGAAGGCAAGGTATGTGTATAGGGTGACTGATTTTATTTTTACTTGGTTTTTAATTCACATGTGTATGTATGTAGGTATGTATGTATATATATATGTATGTATATATGTATATCTGTATGTATGTATGTGTATATATATATATATTTATTTTATATATATATATTTTTGTATTATTTAATTTTTTGTTTTTTCTGTTATTTTTTTAATTTAATTATTTTTATTATTTATTTATTTATTTTTAAATTTATTTATCTTTTCTCTCCTCTTCTTTAACTTGTTGGGGTAAGGACAGTCGTGCGCTACCTGAAGTCATTTTGGTGTGAATGGTGGTTTATTTCCTTCCTGTTCTGACTTGTATGTTGGTTATGTTCTATTTCGATAACAATCAATAAAATCTATTTATAAAATGGAATAGAATAATCATTTGACTAAAAAGAAAACTTTTCACTGGCCTTTTATTAACCTTTATTAATTGCCTTGACACTAATGAAGTTGCTCACTGATAGAGATCACTAGGCTAAAAAAATAATAGAATGCCATGGTTACCGTCATTGGCTAGTGGGTCTACAGTTTCTAGAATTCTGTTCATAACTGTTTAATTGAAAATAAAGTCATTTTCTGGAACAACAACATTGAAGTCTCAAAATGTACTTCATTCATTTCAGCGTTGTCACTCCTAACTAAAATGTTCTGCACTGCTGCGCGCAACTCGGATCGCGAGCCCGTGTAAAATGATAGAAACTAAGGTCCGTCCACAGGTCCTGTCGGGTCCCGTGCCGGGTCCCGTCGTGTTCGGGTCAAAGATCTTCAGCTCTACACCAAAGCTTCCCTGATTGTCATCCTCTTCAAACTGCTGGTTAATCAATAGCAAGAAAGAGATCGTCTGAGTATGTTTGTTTGTTTGTTTCTTTTGTTTGTAAAGCGTCTTTGAGTTCCATGTAAAGCGCTATATAAAACTTATGTATTATTATTATTATTATAATTATAACCATTGAGCTCAGAAATTAATCTTTCCAAAATGTCATGTCCCAAATTGTCAGTTTCCCTCACAATTCTCTGAACACACCGCAGTGTATCAGTGAAAAAGATAGTAATGTTTTCCTCATTACCATATACTTCCACAAACAAAAACTGACCTTGAAAAAGAAACTAAATAAAATAAGAATAAATGTTTTCGTCCAAAAAGGTTGTTTTTTTCCTTAAAGTTTATGCTGCTTGATTTAAATGTTCCTTGTTCCTCTGAGTTGGTGCTAGCTGTACTTTCAAAGCAGCAAGCCCACCAGATAATGATAATTTAAAATGGCCCCTTTAGCCAATGAGGAAGTGAGAATTTAAGCTGTCTTCCTGATTGATCAAACCAACTTCCTTTTCAACTATACTCTCTCACACACACTACTATACTCTCTCACATACACCACTATACTCTCTCACATATACTACTATACTCTCTCACATATACTACTATACTCTCTCACACATACTACTATACTCTCTCACATACACTACTATACTCTCTCACATACACTACTATACTCTCTCACATATACTACTATACTCTCTCACACATACTACTATACTCTCTCACATATACTACTATACTCTCTCACATACACTACTATACTCTCTCACATACACTACTATACTCTCTCACATACACTACTATACTCTCTCACATACACTACTATACTCTCTCACATATACTACTATACTCTCTCACATATACTACTATACTCTCTCACATACACCACTATACTCTCTCACACATACTACTATACTCTCTCACATACACTACTATACTCTCTCACATACACAACTATACCCTCTCATACATACATGTAAAAGGATTATAATAGTGTGTGTGTATGAGTATAGTGGTGTATATGCAAGATTATGATAGTGTGTGTAAGACAGAAGTATGAATTACCTCCTATACGGCCTCTCATACGTGTGCGTGTGCGTGTGCGTGTGCGTGTGTGTGTGTGTGTGTGTCCAGTCCACTTATCTCTAACGTTCTCTCGGTCAAATGTGTGTGTGTGTGTGTGTGTGTGTGTGTGTGTGTGTGTGTGTGTGTGTGTGTGTGTGTGTGTGTGTGTGTGTGTGTGTGTGTGTGTGTGTGTGTGTGTGTGTGTTGGTTGAACCAGTTCAGTTCCTGGCAGGATTCCAGTTGCCCTTTGGGTTTGACCACCAGGGATCGTGGTCTGCAGGATTTTGTGTTTGAATTGAGGTCTTCACTGGTCTAAAGAACTTCACCCTTACCTATCACCCCACAGTAGGCTTGTTCACTGAGAAGAACACTGTATATACGCAGACTTCAAGAGGCCCAACAGCAATTAAACAGATGCAGTGCCTCTAATTTATCATAAATTCACACAGACTGCATTGCATTTTTGCAATGCATTTGCAGTTGGGAAAATCACACAATGAAATTAAACTTGGAGTTAACTGGTACCCTACATTCAAAACCTCCATTTCTGTATGAAAGAAAATTAACCTTACTCTCATTTGTTGTTGTTTTTCTGTGACAGCAATGCACATACAAACTTCAACGCTGAACTCTGATATGATGGAGCCTTAAGACAATGCATAATCTACCGCTCATTTAATAGATTGTTGGCAAGTCCTCTCAGAACCAATAAAAGGTTAGCACAGACCCAAGACCTGCACTATTTCAAGTGGAACCTGTGCCACAGATAGCTAGTTGAAATAGAAATCATCAGCAGCCTTTCAAGCCACCAATCTCAAATGTGTTACACGGTTTTGTGACTGTACTGTAAGCTGAACCAGTAAACATGAGGATTTGGTCTCACGGTCCACCGGTGAGTCAAACAGGAGCTGCGTATCGATCGGACTAAACTAGTGGCTATGTTTGTTTTGGTTTGTTTGTGTCGATCTTCTGTTTGCCTTCAGTTCAGGGCTGTGACCTTTTCCCCATTCTAGATTGTAAAAACACTAGCAGAATCTCACCTCTAACAACAACACTCTTTAATTATTACCAGCTGCTCTATAAAAGAGCCTTCATGTGCCAGTTATTGTATGTACATATTTTAAAGTTGTGTTTTCAAGATACTAAGAGCAATGCTTTTATATAATACAAACCTACATGTCTGATGTTCCTGTAGCTATCTCACCAACATCTGCAATTTATGTAACTGTTTGTGAGCAGCTTTTCTGTTGCCTTTCTATATTGCATTTTGAGACAATTAGTCCCTATCGATTATCACGCTAAAAACACATCTTGTCACTTTTTTGTGTGAATGCTCAACAAACTCAAAACCTGCAAGTGGTGCAGAAACACACCTAGATTTTTCTGTTCTATTCTTAATTATGGGGCTCTCTTTTTAATGCAGCTGTCTATATTATACCGTATTGGTCCGAATATAAGACAGGGTTTTTTTTTCCTAGAAAAAAATCTAAAAGAAAGTGGGGTCGTCTTAAATAATCGAGGTCTAGACTTTCAGCTGTTCAAGTCGCAGAACCTAAGGGACGTCCCCTGTTTCAACAGCCAATAGAGAAGTCAGCTATAAACTATAGAAATAAAATTATCTATAATCCATTTTATTTTAATGTTACAAACAGCTAGTCGAAAAAGAAGAGTTTTAGACGGAGCCTCAATGAGCGCCCGAAAGCACGGTAACGTTATATGGTGGAGAGAGATAGAGAGTGACTGAAGAGAGAGAGGCCCAGCAGCGTTAGAACAAAGTCGTGACAGGGCGATTCTAAGATCAGACCTTTAGGGGGGGCTCAGCCCCTAATGAGAATGTGACAGGGATACAGTGCCTTGCTCATATAATTTGTTTTTTATAGTGCTGTCAAACGATTCAAATATTTAATCGCATTAATGTCATAGTTAACTCGCAATTAATCGCAATTAATTGCACATTTGTATCTATTCTAAATGTCCCTTGATTTCTTTTTGCCACATTATTTTTTTCTCATTTTAATGCTCTTATCAACATGGAAAAGTGGATCGGCTTGCTTTGTGCTTTTGTCGCCTGGCTTTGACGAGGGGGCAGAGAATTGGTATCAGCTGTGTGCTCGGCCATCAAGTGGTATTTCAGACTGGACGTGCTGCGATGATAGCTCAGTTCACAACGACAAAACACACAGATCACTTTGTCAATGGAACCATTTGGCAACTTTTTAAAAGTAAACTTTCCATTCAGAATCTTATTGGCATCCATTTCGGCGTCTTGCGCTCGCCATCCACTCAAAACGTAACGTTAGCCTACTACTCTTTGGCCGGCTCGCAAGCCCAAACAAGTGTGTGCGGCGTGCCTGTTGTTTTGTTTCCGGTCTAGCTAGAGCCAGTGTGGTGTTGTAGTTTTTCTAACGTTACTAGTTGTTGCAACAGAATGTGAAAAAAAACAACAAAGTTTGCTAGGCCAAAAAGAACATTAATCTCGCGATAAAAAAATTGACGCCGTTAAAATGGGTTTGCGTTAACGCCGTTAATAACACGTTTAACTGACAGCACTAGTTTTTTTTTTATTATAATTTTTACGGGGGCTGAGATGAAATTTAGGGGGGTTTGAGCCCCCGTAAAAAGGGTCTAAAATCACTACTGGCCGTGACTCAGAGAAATAAAACGTGTTTTTGCCGATTCATCACTAGAAGTGTAACTGTAGCTAGTATCTCACTATCACTAACGTTTTCCACATTCATATTTAGACCCAACAAATGATACATCCAGCTACAGAAAGCCTGGAAGTCGGAAGAAGAACGGATGTACGACGGGGCGTTGTCATGGAGATGTTACACCTTCTAAAAATGCAAACAGCCAGAAAAAATGTTACCGTGGTCCTCAAAGCGACCGCTTCTAAGAGATTGACAGGAGAGTGTGTGATTACGTGACAGAAAAAAACGTAATGATTGGATGTCCATTACCAGAGCAGTCATTCAGCTGAAGGCCTTGGAAATATTGAATAATATTTTATTTAAAAGATGTTAAAAACAACAGCCTACCGTGTTTTATTCAATGTGTTTTTATTACAAAGTACTTTTCCAAAAATTAGTCTTGAAAAAAGGGGGGTGGGGGGGGTGTCTTATAGGGTCGTCTTTTATTCGGACCAATACGGTATATAAAATAGTGTTTGGGGGGGCAAAAATTCAACAAATGACAATAAGTTTTGTGGTGCTTTGTTTGAATCAGTTGAAAACAAGTTGTTTCATGTTCTGTAAACATCAGCCATCATGAACTATCAACCATCCATCCTATCCATCTTCGTCCACTTATCCAGGGTCGGGTCGCGGGGGCAGCAGCTCCAGAAGGGGACCCCAAACTTCCCTTTCCCGAGCCACATTAACCAGCTCCGACTGGTTGAACAATCAACTGAGGGAAAATTAAACTAAGAGACCATGACTGGCTTCCTCTTGTTTGTCCCTCAAACATATATATAAAGACAAGGATATAAAGAATTATCCAACGTATCCATGTCGTGAAACATTGTGCATCACTCAGGAGGCAAAACAAGTGATCTTCGCACTACTGACAATATGTATAAATATACCTCCAAGATGTGCCAAGTGCAGGCCTGCCCCCACCCGCTGAGGAAATCCTGCCAACACCCAGCAAACATTTTTCGGTTACACTTTACTTGAAGGTATCTACATAAGAGTGACATGACACCGTCATGAATATGTCATAAACATTATAAACAAGTCATAAACGTTTATGACATAACACTTCTTTTAGTAAGTGTCATTCGGTTTTTGTAATGACAAGTTAGGGTTAGGGTTAGGGTTAAAGTTAGGGTTAGGGTTAGGGTTAGGGTTAGGGTTAGGGTTAGGGTTAGGGTTAGGGTTAGGGTTCATGTGTTATGACTATGTCATGACAGTGTCATGAGTTCATGACAGTGTCATGTCACTCTTATACCTTCAAGTAAAGTGTTACCCATTTTTCTTATTTCAGCCTGCAAATACCAAACTGAATGTCAGACCAAATACACATGACATTTTTACACTATAATAGTGATAATAAGGCACAATATTTATTAATATGGAAATTTCTTTCTGAATTGTACTTAACAAGACAATTACATTTTGATTTAGTAACACTTCCAGTGTCCTGTAACTAATTAACAATGAATGGACTGTAATGTGTCAATAACATGTTTGAGCTTTAGATGATACAGTACTGTGAGAAGTGTATATAAATATCAGGGTTGGGTTCAGGTGTTACATTAAAAACAGGGGTGAATATTTAAACACATGCAGCAAATAGTTCTCAACATTGAACTGTCCAAATAATAAAGTCACCAAAAATCAAGTGAAAGTCAAAATGTTCCCTGGATATTACTTACATGTTCAAACAGTCCAAGAGACCAAATCAATGTATGTATTTTTCCATAACCCATTCAATTTTACAAAGTACATTTGCCTTTTTATTTCACACAAACAATCAATGCATTTGTTGGCTCTATATATAGAAAGAACAGGTTTATGTATATAGCAAATTTCTGCAATGTAACAGGGACCTTTGGAAATGTATTTGTGATATGTAAAAGTGTAGAACTGTGTCCCTCCAATACAATTCGTCAATGGGCCCCAAACCATTAGGCACCGATGTTTTCATAAAAAGCATTTTAAAATGGGAATAATATGAGCGGAAGGACTCTCACTTGTGTTTACTGTTGCGGCAGTTGAGGCAGTGAAGACTCAAATGTGTTGCCAACTAACTTTTGAACAAGCAAGATTCTTGTGATACAGTTGACTCGTTTGTATTTCAATTGTCCTCTTGCTCCGTCAAGCATATATAGTGAAAACATTCGATTAAATACATTACATAAATACATGTAATTGAAAGTAAGTTGTCAGGGGACCGTATTTAACGGTGTGATGGAGTTACAGTAACCTCAGACGTATCCTGTGATGTCATATCCTGCTGCAGTGGGCTTCTTGGCTCCCTGGATTCCATGTGCACTCGACTCGGAGCTGTGACTGTTACCGCGGAGCAGCGTCTGCCCCCTGCTGGCTGCGTTGATGCCGCCCACCTGCAGGCTGGGGTTGTGGTAGGTCTGTGAGGTTGTCCGTACCCCTGTGCCAGGCATGCCGCCTCCCACCGGATATGGATACCCTCCGCCGTGCCTTCTCCCACGGCCGCCATCCTGCTCCTCACAGCATGACACAGACAGCATCCCCCCTCCCAGCATGGAGATAAGCGCAGAGGCCAGACCAATAAACAGACACTCCCCCAGTTCAAACTTCATACTGGAATGCAAGTTGGGTTGGTAGAAGGTCTGGACCACCTCGTGTGTGGTCCATGCCACCGGAATGAGTGAAAGGAAGCCTGAAGCAAGGAATAAGCCCCCGCTGGCGCCTGCCACACGACTCTTAACTGCACCTGCGCCCTCCAAACAGAGAGTGCACTGCATCCCCAGGGCCGCCATGGCAATGGCGAGTATAGATAGAACGATGGAGATGACCATGAGGGCGCGAGAGGCCTGCAGGTTGGAGGGCAGGGACAGCATGGAGTTGTAGGTCTCGCACTGAAAGGCCCCTGTGCTCTGGTAGACGCACTCCATCCACAGGCCCCTCATGTTGGCCACGGCCGTGACAATGTTGGAGCCGATGTGGGCGGAAATCTGCCAGTACGGTAGCACTGTGGCAACCATGGTGCCCAGCATCCCCAGCAGGCCCAGGAAGAAGCCCATCAGCTCCAGAGCTGCTGACGCCATGGCAACAGCTGTGACGGAGGAGACCCAAAAGCAAACACAGAGAAGAGATGAATAAACGGACCCAGAAACTACAGTAGTTAGCTTGCTGACGAACATTTTCCTCTTTTATATTCTCAATGATTTCAGCCATTCCATTCATGAGATCATTGATTCATTCCATTTTGATAATATGGTATGGTCCTCCATACTGGAGTTCATGCTGCATTCACCCACTGTCTGCAGAACAGAAAAACATTCCTTCACACAACTTCTCCCACTCCAGACATGTTTTTAAGTATGTAAAATACTCTTTCTTCTGGAAGCACATCTACTCTTTCTCCCTTATTGCCCTTACTGATAAATTATATATCTGGCCTCGCTCTCCTCTCTCTCCTTTGAATCTGTGACGTAACAAATCTAGCTGCCGCAATTCGAATCTCAGATTCAGAAGTCAGTATTGTAAGGGTCGGCCATTTTAGGGGGCATAAACATAACAGAAACACATTTTGAGTGGAGGGGATCTTTAGGTCAATTATCTTTATTGGTTAAACAAACCAATATCGTTATTAGCACACAGTGACATTACTTTTAGTACATTTTACCTATAACTAGCAGTTTGTCAACATGTGAAATCACATACACACAGTATAACAGGTACTGTAGCTCCTTTTTAAGACTGTATTAGTGTTGATATACAATTGTATTGAGGTCTAACTGCCAGCAAAGGTGTTCTTCAGCCATTTTGCCACTGCTTTGTTAATATTTCTGTAAGTATTTTCACCAAGAGAGCGATATTGCAGCTGTCAGAATTTTTTATTATCTCTCACTCAAAATTACTATTTACAACTGGGAGGCTGACGTAAGAGGTCTTTACTTGACTGCTCGTAATTACAGTCTGTAAGATAACAACATTAAGGTGGCATTACCTGTGTCTGGGAAACTGTCTCGTTCTATGTGGCGATGTCCAGCCAGCTGGCACAGACCGAGTTGACATTAAGCTAAAACACCCCCGACAAACAGTGATACGACTAACACGTTTCAAGTCAAACCACATACTACTTATAAAGAAGATAGGGTGGACACACTAATGAAACAAAAAAACATAGCATCAACACCTTATGACAAATGTTAGTTAACAGCATTTATGTACAGTATAGATACTGTATTATGTTTGTCATATCACTTATTGGTTACCTTAAATTAGTTTTTATTTGGTGCAGGTTGTGTTATTACAATCAGATTACAATATTTTTTCAGATAGTTCTCCAAATTATGCATTGTTTTTGACCAGTTTAGCTGCAGCCGATGATTTGGCTCTTTTGAAACTCCGCAAGTAGTCTCCTGTTGATTTGCAAACTTGAGTGCTGATTGCCAGACATCATTTAAATGCTGACTAATACATCCATATTTCTAATGGTGTAACGGTATTCATTCACATGTAAAACCCTTGTATACAGTCAAAACATCTCGCCACCTTAAAATACAGTAATATGTACCACACACACAAACACGCAGTCCACTTCCATGCATTACCTGAGACTGCTGCAGATTGTGGAAGAGCCAGACGCTGGACTAGTTGAGGATTTGATTATGTTGGTTTGCTGCAGGAGCTAAAGTTGCAGCTGGAGCAGAAGATGAGGAGGTAGAGGATGAAGACACAGTGGAGCCCGCAGCCTGGTACAGATTGTATTCACCTCTGGTATTTTCTGTTGAACCTACTCCTGCTTCTACTTGCTGTATCAGACTCTGACTGCTTCCTCAGACCTTGACATAGTCGCAGCTATTGTGCCGCTGCTGTACTTTTAATAAGCACTTACTCCGCTGGCTGCATTGGACCAAGGGAGCCAAAAGACACTTGTTGGGCTCTTGAAGATGAAATATAATCCTTTGAGTTCGATATACTGCCTGTTGCGAAACACTTTCCACTTAAAACACCAATAATTCAGGACAATTAGGCACAGTTACTGTCTGCACTCCTGCACATTGTCGCTCTGTCACTGTCTCTCGTCTCGGTCAGATGCTCTGCTGTCTTTGTTAAAGTCTGTGATCTCTGTCCCTCATCCAGACCTTCACCTACTGTCATGTATACACACCCTGACAGTGACACACACACACACACACACACATGCATCATCATTGCCAGCCAGGTTAATCATTCTCTCATCGGTCAAAACCGGTGGTGCACTATTGGCAGCAGCTCGCTCCAAACATTAAATGTTCAGCAGACCCCTGTAAGAGTATGAATATTTCAGGATATTAGTTCTCTGTGTAGTTGGGTGAAAATGTTTAATTCAGCAAAAGATTTAAGTGTCACATTACTTTAATGAAAAGAGCTAAAAAAAAAATAAAAAAAAGTTATCCTTTCATGTTACAGGGAAAGAGCCTCTGTTCAGTGTAATCCCCAAAATTGCTTGTGAATTTTTTTTGTATTTTTAATTAAAATCAGCTATGGAATAAACTAGCCTAAAGCAAGAAAAATGAGGAGTGATCATAACGCTTTTGAAATAATTCATTTGTTTTTTTTGTTTTATTTTGCATCTTTTGGGGGGGTTCTCAAAAGAGACGTTTCCCTCTGTGTGACACGTGATGGTGAAGAAAGGCTAAACATAAACAATGTGTTAGTCTGGGCCATACTTTTATTTTCATTTGATGTTCCCTTTATTGCTTCTTCCTTCCTTCCTATATTGCTTCCTTCTCTCTTATTCCTTTGTTCGCTCTGTCAGTGAATTCATGACTTTGTTCATTGATCAGTCCATATTCATCTGTCCATCCACTCATTGTTGTTCTATTTCCAATAATAGAGTGAACCCTAACCATTGGAGTTTTTTTTTATTCATTTCCAATGACTCAACAATACATTTTTGGCATTTCTGGCAATATTCAGCAGGAATTACAAACTGATTTCTTTTGATATAATCAGTGTATTTTAAATTAATCAGTTTTTTTTTTACCATAATTGATTCTAATTAAACACCATACGTGTCTACAATTATTTTTGATGGCACTTTCCAGACTCCATACAAAAACCTGCCGTAACATATTGTGAATTTACTGCTCATTTAAGCTGACACCAAACTTGGCCGCCTGCTTTACGTCATCATCCATCAACTGTTTGCTGGGTTGTCCATTTGACTGCTGATACTGAGATCTACAAAAACAGCAATGCAGAACAATAAATAATACATACCATGCCAGTGTATCTTCATGAATATGCCCTTTACTTGTTCGGTCAGTGGCTGTGTCATCTAAACTGTTTACATGTGCCATTAGTGTCTTTATCAATGTTAGTAGCTACAGTCACCCAGTTTGCTGCTGATCCCGTCCTGAAGCTCGAGCCTTTAGTTTCTAATCCCTCCAACCGGCCCTCACATTGCGGCAGCATCACAATGGGATTAACGCGTAATCCGGTCACTTCCCCTACGAAGCAGAATGAGAGGGCAATGTCCACACACTCAGAAACACTGAGCCATTATTATAAATCACAGAGGGGCATTATCTGGACACACTGCATACTAATGAGGCAGCTCAGGTCAGCCTGTGACCATTTGTCATATTGTTGTGACTGGCTGGTGGTCAGTTACTGTGGATGGATGAGCGGAACATTGAATATAATGGTGCGTAATGCTAATTTAACATCACAACCATTCAATCAGACACACGTTTGTGGGGTAACTTTGTAAAGTAGTCTAAAACATGCACGATATGGCCGGAAATATGTAAACATCTGAACATTACACCCCTATTTCATTGTTAAAAATGGCATTCCAAAGCCATGGGCATTGATCTGCTGCTTTAACAGCCTCAACTCTTCTGGAAAGGCTTACTACAAGATTCTGGAACCTAGCTGCAGGGATTTTCGGGATTTTTTTTTACTAATGGTACATGAATTATTATGAATTCATCCATGAAAAAACATGAATTCATTCATGTAGTACTTCGTGAACTATCAGTAATGTACAAGAATGAATAGTATATCATGCAGGATCAATTTGTTAATGAATGCATCAATTAAGGTGTTTGAATTATCATGATTTCTGATTTATTAATGATGTTCATGTCTTCTTAAAAAAAACTGACCAGTCACAGCAGTGTACATATATTCTGAAGAATTGTAGTGTTGTAATCATTGTTAACAAAAAATGTCTTCTTCATTATTTGAAGAAGTGACGAACGCCTCTCAAAATCTGACGAAAATCTTTCAAACTGACCTTTGTCGATCAAAAAAAACAGACAGATTCAGCAACTGCATGGCCTATTTCTCGCTTAAAATGTTTTCAGAAACACGTTTCGGTGAACTATTTTCGTAAAATACGAGATCGTATTCCAAACGAGCCGCCATTATGGTCTGGCTTTGAAATTCAGGAGAAGCCAGACCCACGTGACACGTTCTTCATTTCCGGTTTTCATTTTTTGGGCGACAATACAGATTAGTGCCGCCTGCTTTTATGGAGACGTATTACATCTCACGCACGCGCAGAATGTACGCTCAAGTCGGCGTTGCTTCGGTGTGTTCTGAGGCACTTTTTTGACCTCGGGGAGCCGACTGATCAGTCCGACTGCCTTTTCTGCCGACGGTCGGCCATCGGGTTGGTGTGACAGAGGCTTAAGACCTACTGTCTACCTTCCTAAGCATTATATCATTATATCATACTGAGTGTCCAGTATTTTGTTTTTTATGTGCTACAATCTATTTATTTGAACTGAGACACTTTTATACTTTAAATAATCTTACTTATAATAGGATTCCCCTTCATTAGAACCATAGACTGTTAATATTAATGGACAAAGCATCCAGTTCGATGAAGTGCTGCAAACCTGCATTCTATCTGAATTCCAGCAAGGGGGGACACGTGCGGTTGCAAAAGGAGGTCAGTTTCTGTAGAAGTCTATGAGAAAGAGACCCACTTCTCACTTGATTTTTTTCTTCTGCAATACAGAATGATGTTCATTTTTGGAATTATAGTCTCGTTGATTTTAAAATTGGTGATAAAGCAGGGGGTGTTTTAGGGCGTGGCTATGATGTGATTTCCAGTGAAAGTGTGTAACGTAACGTAGAGTGTAAGCAGCAGTCTATGGCTCCTCCCTCACTCCTCCCTCTCGTCTAAAATCGTCACATCCGCAACTAGGATGGCTGCGCCCGTAGGCCCTAACGGCAAACTCGACAACTCATATCAGATCTCCACAAACCAATGGGTGACGTCACACATTAACAGTCTATGATTAGAACTAAAGGTACTAGCCCATGACTAAACCATGAAAAACAACCCTCAGACCAAAACTCCACCAACGTATGTGGGCAGGAGCATCCACGTACTTTTGGTTATTGTACTAACTACTAACAGGCCACCAGGGGGCCCCAAAGTTACACATTAGTCATCAATGTTTTCACTTTTTGGGAAGTAAAAAAAAATCCTTTATTACTGTTGTAGTAGGCATTTGAGAGGGGTTAAAGACCCTTTAAAACCTCAAACCAAAGAAAAGCATGTAATACTTTAAATTAACTGAAAACATTAAAATGACCAACACCAGGAACAGTTATGTAAAAACTGAGTTTTATTATGTTTAAGCAAAGGAGTGAGCAAGTTTAAGAGGGATGAATATGAAAGAAAAACAACAACAATGAACAATTTGAACTGCTCTGAGGCTTTCTGAGGAGGATGTAGTTTATGAGTTTATGGCTCCTGTCACTAGATGGTGATAATGAGCCAGTTTTATGCTTTATGTACAGTTTGATTTGAATGTGATGATGTTAAAGTGCTCATATTATGCTCATTTTCAGGTTCATAATTGTATTTAGAGGTTATATCAGAAAAGTTTTACATGGTTTAATTTTGGCGCCACTTTGACATTGAATAACTTTACATCTGAAGCATTTAAAGACTCTATTTGTCCATTGTTTATTTCTAAACAAACTCTTTTGTTAGAGGAATTACCTGTACAGTACAGGAAAAGCTCGCAGGCAGTTTCAACATACGTTAGCTGTTTGGTTTAATTAATAATGTTAACTAGCATTTTAGTTAGCAATAATTAGCCTGTGCCTATGTTATCTCCTTACATATACCTACGTTCTCCATCTCTGCAAGATTGGGAATGTTTGAGATTTCTCTTGGCATAGCTACCAGAAGACTTACTTTAGACAGCTTGCTCACGTCACATCTACGTCAAGCTCAGATGGAGACTGCGCAGTAACGCTCAGCCATCACCGGAAAAGTGCTTCTAATAGACTTCACTGGTCTCCACAGAAATCTACGGCGTCACATTGTCCATTTATTTAACTGTCTATGCTACTACCCAGTCAGAAGCAGAGTATGAGATGGTATGGATACCTTTGGGGTGGACTTTGGGCTTTTTCACTTTGTAAACCTATAACGTGCATGAAAAAAGATACATAACACAATAAAGCAGAGTGCTGGGTGGTGGGTTAAGGCACTTTCTTGACTTAAATGATATGATGATATCTGAGGGATAAAGAACAGGACAAAACTAAAAGGGCCCAGAAATATACAATTGTATACAACTGTTTTTTATTCTGAGATATTTACTAATTTATTTCATTTTCATGTAATATTACAGTGTAAATCTCCTCCACTTGGAAAAAGAGCTTGCTGAGTCAAAAATATTTTCACACACAAACAACAAATTTCGCTTCATAGCTGGTGACTTCAACAGGACTCCTCTGATGTTGGAGTCACACATCCCAACACACACACACACACACACACACACACACACACACACACACACACACACACACACACTGGATAAAATTATTTGAACAGAAAGAATTGCAGCCAGGTAAGTTCACATTTCTTTTATATGGGCTATTTGTTAGTCTTAATCCTGTGACTTTGTTTTGGATGATGATGTCATTTGAAAAGTTAGAAAATAATTAACAACTAGGGACATCTTGTTGTTTTCATACTATCAGGGAAAACATTCAACAATCAGCAAATACGGCCAGCAAAATGGAAATATATTAAAGCTTTAGTGCAAAACTGTTTGACAATGAACGTCCGTTACATTCTAGCCATTGCCAAAGGAGTTGCAACAAAGCTAATTAAGACCATCAGCTCCACACAACTCTCTCTGGATTTCTCAGTGTGGCTATGTTCAGAAGATTGTGTCGTCCAGTGACTTTCCGCGGCAGAAACTCGAGTGAAGAGTCCATCATGTTTTTATAATCCTCCGTGACCTCCTTGGCTACTAGCAACTGTGTGAAGGGGGGCGGTCACGTCAGGCTTGTATCATGTGGACGTGCAGACAGTTTTGTTGTCATTACTTAGAATTCCTCATGGGGGAGACAAAAACTACGCACTATAACTTTAATATGAAAATATCTGAGATTTGTTGAATCACTTTACTAAAATGTTTAAACATGTAACACATACTGTAGACTTAATGTGTAGCATTAAAGCCTGCTGTGTTGTGTAACAGTAGATAAGCAATGAGGAAACAATGTTTTCTGGAAGTATAAGGCTTAGTTGGTTTGTATTGTAAATGGGTTCATTTTTTCCCATGATTAATCATCCACATTAGCTTCAGGTGTGCACTGCGGACTCCAAGCTACAACCATTTCGTCTAACTACTCACATTAACTTCAGGTGTGCCAAAACACACATTCTGCTGTAGTTTAGTGCAGAAATCCTGTCCATAGATAAGGCTCACACAGTAGACTTAATATAGAACTGGAGAGACCTCTAGTGGCCAATAGAGAAAACTGCAACATTTCAACAATTAACAGCTGCTTGAGAGTTATTTTGTAACAACCTACATACACATTTATATATATTTGGTTTACAAGCTCCTTCACTCTCATTGACCTTCCTACAAATCTGTTCTTTTATTTGTCCAGAAGTGTATTGTTTCTAAGTACCAAGATTGCAACTGTAGTCATCCCTGCTACATTTGAGAGTGGGGTATAATGTATATTGTCACCAACTGAGAGGATGTATGAGGTTGTGGTGGGACATTGCTAGAAGGCCTCTGTGTTCCCTCCTCCGGCAGCCAAATTGACTTTATGGGCATGACCAGCAATAAGTGCCAAGTTTCTGTTGATAACCACAACAATGCAGTGTACAAGCTGTACAATGTACTTCACTGTACACTATTAAATATGTTTAGTAGGCCTACTAGATACCTAGCAGACATGGAGCAACATTAGCATTCATGTTATTGTGTCTCTGAATGTAGGCATACAGTTATAGTTGCTAAGTTCTTTTTGCTGAAAATAGCAACCTCCCGTGGCTGGAAATAGGGTTTATAAGAGAAGTGAGACTTAACCAAATGAGCTGAAAAATGTTTAATTCCTCCATAGAGCTGAGGGGAACTGCATAGTTTGATTATCTGTGGGTTCACCTTTAACACTTCATAGACTTTGGTTTTCGTAGGAGTTAAATAAACAACATAGGCAATGTATAAGCTTAAGATGTGCTAGGTGGATTTTGTCTCTTTTGAAGAAATCCATCTGTTTCAAGTTTGTACCATAGCTAAGCTAAGCTAACTGGCTGCTGGCTAAAGCTTCATTTTCAACTGCCAGTGAGAGAGTAGTAGGCTAGCTATCTTTTATCTAACTCTCAGCAAGAAACCAAATCCATATTTCTCAAAAAATTGGAAATGTTCCTTTACTTAAAATAAGTAGATGAATATCAACATAGGCTACAAAGCTAGAACAAATGTGCAAAGAATATTGTAAGGCAAAGAACCCAAGAATAACACGTTTTTACATCAAACAGTGAAGAATAAGGACTAGATCACTGTGTGTGCAGTGAAGCAGTTAGGTCTCTATTTCGCGGTACAGCTGTCAAACTGGGGTAGTGGCACTCCCAGTAGAAGACAAGCTGACCAATCGCAGTGTTTCTCAGTGTGGACTTTTTCATTCCACTGACCAATCCGAACGTTTTAAAATGAGCCGGAAAAGGCGATGTGATCCATACATCCATATTAAGGTTTTGACCCCACCCACCACAGACACATCAGAGAAATATGAGAATGAATCGCCCACGCGTTTAAATGGATTCACGTGTTGACAGTGGACATTGAGTGTAAACCGCTAAATTGGCTCTATCATTCTTCCATGCATTCATTATGTTTCAGATATCTTCTCAAATCTGCCTGTTAGCTGTCAGTTTGCCTGTGCTCGAGCTCAAAGAGGACCCTACACCAAACTTGAATTAGAAGTTTCGCTATTTGATGTTTCCTTACTTATTAACGAATGTACGAGCACTTTTTGTGAATTAAGACCTTATAAGGAAACATTAGTAACCAGTTTTCAGTTCGGCATACGCAAGGTGTTTCAAACAGCACTGCATTCGTGTAAAATGTTGACTTTAATTACTGGCACGACAGATGTTTTCCATTTGAAGATGCATTGTCAAAGGCGGATAAAGAACACTGGGAGCCGTGTCATAAATGTGGTATATTATGGCGAAAACCGTTATTTTGTAGATTGTATTGATGCCGAACAACAACCGTAATACCAATGATTGGAAATTACATTGAGTCATGCGTTTTGAGTCATGTATATTGAACCGATAAAGATGGGCCAGTTTAAATCCCCTTCCTTTTAAACGGAGAACGTCACGGAGATGAGCTAGACTGTAGTTTACTCTCATCTTTCCCCCAGGAGGCTCTGCTTCCCAGCCCCTTTGTTCAGTCTAGCCGGTGGGTTGAGTCAGAGGGAGGCTGTGCTAACCCAACATATCCATACCACTGTGGGAACACCGACAAGAGTGAGAACGGGCCGGAAAAAAATAGCCGATTATCCGGGAGACTAGACTGAGACTGTTAGCTTGTTTAATCAGAGCCAGACAAGAGAAAAGTTGATTTTGAGTGTTGCTGATGCTGCGTTTCTTTTCGGGAACCGTCAGGACCTGTGTGCCAGTGTTCGGCTACACTTAAACAGCGGTATACATGTCGATTATCTTCGCTCTTTGGTAGCCGCTTCAGCTATCTTCCTGAAAAAATGAACCGGCAGGCTAACTGCTAAGCCATCACCGGGTCTATTGCTGACACCGTGCAGTTGTTGCCATCATCCACTGATCCACGCTGACTCTCCCTTTCAGTTTCTGCTCAGCATCCATATTTGCATCCCAGGGAGTGGCAACCACTAGTCCCTCTCTTCTGGCAAGAAAATTGAAAGTTGGCCGGTTGTCGGACACCCCTTCGGACGCTCCAATTTCGCATAGAAAGGTGAGTATTTCCCTGTATTGATGTGCTTTAATGTCATTTTTGCTGGTAGGAACTCGGGGTTTAAGTGAAGGGCAGTCTGGACCACGTTGCCGCAGTAGCTACAACAATGGATCAAACTGGCGTTGTGTTACATTTTGTTGAGGTGCGCATTATCATCCCAACGCTTTCATCCTGTTTTCCCTCAAATCAGGTGTCGATTGGAAAATTAATTCAGGCCCATATGAAGAAAAGCCTCGGATGGAATATGAAAATCCCAGCAGTCGACACTCAAGGGCCTTATTTTTGACTTCACTTACAGGAAAACCATCATTCTCGACAGGTTTATTGGATTGATTGCTCTACAATGAAAATGCCTTTTTTTATCATCTGGATGAGCCGAGTGTAAATATTAGGCCTATGTAGGATTTAACTAGCTATGCCTGGAGTCTGCTTGTTTTCCCCCCTGTGTAGTTTAAAACCTCACCCAGATGTGTTGTTTGTTGTAGCTATAACAGCATTATATCTTCTTAATGGCCATTGGGCCAAGATTTGTAGGCCATGCTGCACTTGGGCACCGGCCTACATTAACTATCAGGCATATTATTAAATTGATAAGTTGACCATGAACAAATGTATGAAGCGATGGGGTGTTATTATTAATGCTGAATTTACTGTGACATAGGTAACGATTATCACAATACTAACAGGCTTATTGTAAATACTACAATGCTACTTTTAAATGTTACTGTTAGATTGCCAGGTGTTAAATAGATAACCTGGATAAAACTTATGTAAAAATTGTCAAAAACAGACATTGACAGAGGTAAATATAACTGGAACAAAAGAACAACTGAACTTAAAAGATGTCAGCTTTCAACTGTCAGCTTCTTGAGCTGTAAGTGTTTCGCTGTGCCACTACAGTGTTTGGTTGTTCATTAAGGAGGTCCTCCAGCTGAGGGCTCCTTGCCTTGCTCAGGGGCACTACAGCAGCAGTGTAGTAGTGGTATTACAATTTGGGATTAGTGCCTACGTCTCATTTATTTCTACATATACATAGGTTTGTCATAATGAGCAGCCAACAACACAAA